>NC_056739.1:1462350585-1462355585 GCF_019279795.1 Protopterus annectens
TGCTCTAGCAAGAAGTTAGGTAATTCCCCAAATAGAGTATGCATTACCAATAATAACCCTACAGTATAGTACAAACACAAAAAAAATCCAAACAGCTACCAATAAAATCTGTACATCTGTATTTCTAGCAAATCAAAGTATGCACAACTGGCAACTCCTTGAGCAGTTTAAGTGGTTACCTACCAATGAAATCACAACACTGTTACTAGCTTCTCAAATTTTCAAAATCTTGAAACTGGGCCACTGCCCACACCTAAGAAAATAACTACAAATTAGGCAGCAGAACTACTCGTTAAGAGAAGACTCAGAAGAAACATCCCAAATAAAAACTAGGTTGAAAACAACAGAGGGAGAAAATGCCTTCTGTAAACTCATTCCTTCTGTTTGGAACAAAGTACCAGGAAATATTAGACGGTAAACCATCCTAGACATAGTCAAAGGTGAACTGAAAAAGCTGTGCTCAAATATTATTGTTACAGTTGCTTAAAAGATAATGGCTAATTCATGTTTCACTTGTACATGATATGTAGATCACTTAATTTGTACTGCTTTGATTAAATATATTTGTGATTTCAAGAAACTCATTGCTTGTATTATGCTAAAATACATCTCTAAATATGCATACTGTAATTCATGACTTCATTGTTATGTAATGTACACAATTTGTCTATTTATATGCTAACCTTTTATCTGTAAATATTCTCTAAATGTTTCTGCTCTATATGCTCATCATAGCAATTTTTATTCCAATTTTCATGCAGTGGGCCCAGTTAATAGCAGTGGCAGCTTGTCCTATTGAACTGCAGGACTGCAGCCCCCCTGCTTAAAACAAAAAAAAAAAAATCCCGAAACCCAAAAATCACACATGAGTGAGTAGAAAACACAAATCTGTACTGCTGCTTAACCAGTCCGAATTCAGAATAAGGTAGCAGTCTCACAGATGCCCCAGAAGTCTTTGTGGTTACAGCCACATAGACTGGAAGGGCATTGAACTGGAAGGTCAACAGTCTGTGCTCGCAAGCATGCGTGCGTGCCATTCCGGCACCAGATATACTTGAGAAAATAGCTGAGCTGATAAACGGCTATGCCTTTAACTCTGCTGAAACAGAGCTCGAGTTGAGAAGTAGCTATGCCTTTATTTATGGACAGGTACTGCTTTATGGAAATGGTGGGGCTATGCTGAAGCAGAGCTTGGAGAGTGAGTGTGTGTGTGTGTGTCTGTGTGAGTACAATGCCCCGGTGACTACAACAACTCAGAAAATATACCTGGTAGTGGCTAAACTCAAACCATGTACCTTGGAAGTACATAGGAGGAGCTTGAATTCCCTACCCACCACCATTTGTTAAAGTTTTGCTTCCTATTGCTGTTCTGTTCCTCATAAAATCTGTGGTTTATTGGAAAATAATGACAGGCATTTGAATTTCAGACTTCATATTTTTCAGAAAGTACATGGTGACACAAAACCTTTTATTCTAGTAATTTTCTGTTTATAAGATCATTGTTGGTTTTGTCCAGGTTTTTTGTGCTATCAGGTTGAGAACTACGGAAAGGACTGAATTCACTGAATGTTTGGGGGGGCTGTATTCCCCCATTATTGGTTTTGTCTAGGTGTTTTGTGGTGAGAAATGAATTCAGTAAATGATAGCCATTTAAGTTTCAGTCTAGCTGTCTTTCAAGAAACATGTGATTTGGCATAGTGGTATGTTGCTCTGACTGTAGTGCACAGGGTCCTGGGTTCAAGATTCTGCATTGAAATGCATGGCAGTAACAGAGCATTTTATTCTTGCAACTTTCCAAGGTGTTATACAAGCAGTGTTTAAAATGTGTCCTTAGTTTTTGGGCTTTTGTCCCCCCCCAAATAAATGTTGGCCTTTTTCAGATTTCTTGTGCTTCAAAGTTGAGAGATACAGTTGAGTGTCGAGTGGATTTTAGAAGGAGCTGAGAGCTTGAAGAGAAGTTTAGTGCTGCTTATGCTGAGTCTGCTTGCATTGTTAATAGCACAACAGGTAGGGTACTTGCTTATTGTTTCAGAAGGCTGTAGGTTCTACTCCCACAGTATATAGATGCATTGCTGACGCTGTACTGTGTTGTACTTTTAAAGGGGGTGGATGCTGCAGTCCTGAGAGTGTCCTCTTTGGCAGAGATACCTAGTAATGATGAACCAATTATCAGTTTGCCATCCATCCCTTATGGATCTGTATCATATCGTAATTCCAAAACATCGAACACCATAAGCTTGAACTTGGAATCTCGAAATATATCATCGAAAGCTCAGAATAGCAAATTTTTTCCCCGGAAAAAAATTCACTGTTCCAAGAAAAAAGCACACAACACAAGCACACAAAAAAAAAAAACAGCAATCCACACACATACACTTAAAATCCTACACCTAACCCTACACTAAACTTTACATATACTGTCTATCCACTTACCTTAACCCAAATCTTAACCCTAAAGTTCGTCACTATCGCAACCTTAAAGTCTGTCACTATCGCACACTCACCTCACCTGAGCCCTAACCCTAACTCACCTAACCCATGCCCTAACGTCCGCACAATCGGACACTTACCTGAACCCAACCTGTAACTTTCCACCACAGTGCTGAAAATAGCGAAGCCACAGAAACGGCCAACCGAATTCTTTCCGTGGAAAAACATTTGGTGTTCTTCAGCTTCGCTATTTTCAGCGTTCGCTGTTTTGGCATCGATATTAGAACATTCGATGTTTTAAAACTTTGATGTCCTAATATAGACCCTCCCTTATTGCAGTATTACTAGCTTATCATTTTTTTATGTAACGTAGGAAATTTATTCCTCAAGGGCAACAGGCACTTTATTAGTAGATTAAACAATATATCATTGTTTGCTAGCAGCAACCGCTTCATTAGTAACAGATCTCTTTAATGTGGAATTATTTAGATGACTTTTACTTCTGCAGAGGTTGTGCATATTTACTGATACTGGTGGATTGTAGAAGTTTGAGTAAACGTTTATGATGGAAATATTCTGAATTGGCAGTTTTGTCATTATTGGTGCATGCATTTTGTTTCATTGTTTACTGGAAAAATGTTCCAAACAAATTTAAAACGCCTTCTAACAACTGTACTGTATTATACAAGGAATATAATTTCATACAATCAGGAAGGTGTATCAAAGAACACATGTATGTTTCCTGTGCAAGGGGCCTGTGATTTGAAAACAACCCAAAGTTTATCTTTATCTGCCACTGGGGAGATGTATTTTCTTTGAATTTGGTTTCAGTGCTGTTTCAATGAATGTGAGATTTAAGGGCAAAGAAGTTTTAATGCTAAGTCTGTTTTCATTACAAGACTGCATTGCTTTGTTTAGCAGATGTCTATTAGTGTTTGTGCTGTAAAATGTAAAATAAAACTTTTAAATGAAATCCAAATTATCCAAAAAAGTAAAGCAATATGCATGTTACAGTGTTTATGGTAAATGGGGTGAAATAGCCAGGTAGTGGGACATTGGAATAGCTGCAGGGGGAAGGCCCCATTCAACCATGATTTTGTGAGGGGGGGGAAGGGTGGCAAACTCAGACAGCCCTGGCTGAACTATACCTCTAAACTGTCCAGATTTTTGCAGAATTAATAGATTTTTGCTTCTTATTTTTGGTTGGTTCCTCATAACATTTGTGTTTTTTTGACAAATCATTTAGGAATGAAGTCACTAAATAATGACTGACATTGACTTTCAGACTTCATACCCTTCAGAAAAATGCATGCAAGACCTGTTATTCTATCAACTGTCTAAGTTTATACAAGAGCAATATTTAGTACTGTTTGTATGTTCCCCCAATATGTGTGACCTAAATAAATCGCTTTATAGAATTAGGTATATCCAAACCTGTCAACTGTCCCTGATTTTGGCTCAAAATGTTGCTCTTCCTCTAATAATCCTTCTGCAAAATGGAAAATTTAGAAGAAGATGTGAAGGGTTTACAATTAATAAATAATTGTAATGATCAGAGTTATGGATTATTTTTACTTTCAAAAATGCATGTAGATTCTCTTATTTTGTCAACTGCTGAAGTTAACAGTACTAATATTAAAAAGTGTCCCCTCTTTGACAGGTTCCCAGCTGTAGTGTGTGGCTATTTTACATTTTTGCATCATATTTTTGGTCCATTTTTCATAGAATTGTGGTTTTCTGGTAAATTAGTGGCAAATCATTAAAGACTGAAGTTAGAAAATAATGACAGACATTTGAATTTCAGATTTCATGCCCTTCAGAAAATTCATACTAATGCAAGATGTAATTATCTTTCTAAGTTTATAAGAGCAATATTTAAAAATTGTCCTAATTTTTGGGCCTTTGTCCCACTTCTGTTTATGGCTTTGTCCAGATTTCTTGCTCTGAGGTTTGAGAGGTGAGACAAATGTGTCAGGGCCATCACCATCAGCCAGAGACATTTCAAATTGTGACATACTTGTTGCACCCCACTCCCCACGTACTGACCCTGGATGTGTCCAAGCAAGGCAAGGAGCAGTTATGCAGTGTTAAGTGTGCAGAATATTCCCCCATCCAAGGTAGACACAAGTACTACAATGGCTTTTCAGCTTTCCTTGATTTTGATTTTACAGAATGTTCTAGTTTTCTGTCATATTTTTATACTGTTGATTTATGCTTCTTATTCAGAAAATGCATGTTGTTGCAGTGCCTGTTGTTCTGTGTTTAAGTAGCAATGCTTTAATGAGCATCAGGTAAGCTTGTCTGAGACTGTAAGATGCAAGTACGTTTTAATAAGCATACTATTAAAGAATTACCAACATTGAAAGCCTTTTCTTTGTTGCAATGCAGAGAATATTTACATATAGGGTATAAGCATTGGGTATTGAAATGCATATGACAGTATCTGTAATAAAGGACAGGATTACAGTATTTTCAGAAATGTATTGCACTTGTTGGAGTCTTAGTCATCTTTGCAGGCTTTACCCATAAACTAAACAGAATGCCATTCTATCATGTGTGGTCCGTAACCT
>NC_056739.1:1462360585-1462450585 GCF_019279795.1 Protopterus annectens
ATGTTGGTGAAACAGACAAATCACTCGCATACAGAGTTGCCACTGAGCTCTTCAGAGTAAACAGTAATGATGTGATGAAAAATCATTGCATAGTGCTACAGTAAAATACTTTGCTGACAAAATAAAAAGTCTGATGGCAAGTCTGATATCTTTAAAAATGAGTCTGATTTATTTTTCTGGTCTGGGTTGTGTTATAAGTCAGTATAGGATTAAACTAAACTCAATGATTTTACAGTTGCACATGCACAAAGAAGAGTTCCTGTAAAATTCAAGTAAAGCACTGAGAAGGAATTAAAGTGACTGAAACAATGGGGTGTGATACAGAAACATACTCGGCCTACTCTGTGGGTGAACTGCATGGTGGCAGTTAAGCTAGACAAAATTTGAATCTACATAGATCTGAAAGATCTAAACAGATTGATTCTAAGAGATCATTTTCAACTTAAGACTGTTGGAGAGGTTGGCACTGCAGTCAGCATTTACATGAACTCCCTTTTCCATTCTGTACATGAGATTGAGGCATCAGATCAATAGTGATCATCATCTAGAGCCAATGTTCACACTGCTGGGTGGGCTATACCTGTCGTAGTCTATAAATAAATGCTTTACATTGCTTGATGTTAGCAGGCTGCTGGAAAATTAAACTTGATCCAGACAGTTTCATGCTGTGAACATTCTGTACACCTTAGAAAGAAAACAATTTCCTGAAAATGCCATTTGGTATTTTTTCAGCATGAGTGGTCTTTCAGAGAGTAGCTGTACAAATCACTGAGAGGTTGCAAAGAATTGTAATCGTCATTAATGACATTGGTTTGGGCAAAACCAAAACACAACATGATGAGAAAAAAATTAGGCAACTTTTGACAATGGAATCTTAACCTTGATCACAATAAATGCCAGGTATGTGTGACATGTTACCAGGCATATGTGACATTTTTTTGATAGATCAAAGGCGTGCCAACTGTTCCTGTAAATAAAATGAGAGTAGTAGTCCAAACAGGAAAATGACTGTACAAGCAGAACTGGGGTGTGGGGGCATGGTTGAGTACTTACTCAGATTCTTTCTTAACATGTCAGAAATGTCTATGCTAAGGAAACTCCTTGAGAATAGCATTGGGTAATACTGGGAGCATGAGCAACGGAGGTGTTCTACAGTGCTAAAATCTTGCAGGTATGTGCCACTCTAGTATTACAACATTCGATCTCCTGGAGGGCCAGTTAATTGCATGTGATTCCAGAGCATTGGCTGAATCACAGATAAGGTATCCTCATATTGGAAAAAAGCTTCTAGCTGTTGTAGGTAGTTTTGAGAATTTCTACAAGTCTGTATCGAGGCTGATCGTAAGCCACTGCAAAGTAATTTTCTGAAGCTTGTACATAAAGCGGAAAAATGTTATTGGCTCTACATAAATGTGTCCTTATAATTGTATTATAAGCTATGCAGACAGATCTATCACAGGTACATTAAGCAGAGCTTGTCAAAGCAGAGAAACTCCAGAATGATGTCTTAGAAGTGTTGCCCACCATTCCCTTCTTATCATTGTCTATGGAAAAGATACAAGAATTTGAAAAGTGCATAATCTGGTAAATAAATGCTGTTGTTTGTGCCATGGTAATGCCAGTATAGTAAGAAGAGAGGAAGAAAGTCCCTATTCAGAAATAAATGTACTCTGCATTTTATGTTGAAATCAGTTATGCCAAAGGGTTTTGTTGATCAGGTCTAAAAGAATAAGTGTCTGTATCAGCTGTGATACGAAGTGCTTACAAATATGTATGAAGTATGTCTTGGAACTGTGAATTGCAGAGAGACACAAGACTTGATTTTGCTAGGTGTTTCTCATCAGATTGAAATGATAGTAAGAAACTGTCAAATTTGTAATATGTCCCACAAAAGTAATGTGAAGAAAGAGATGATTCTGCAGGAGACTCCAAAATAACCATAGGACAATCTTGCTACCATCTTGTGTTATAAATACTGCCATTATCTGATCGGTGTGGATTCTTGCTCCATGAATCCAAAGGTAATTTAAATAAGAGACAATTCATCGAGTTTAGTCATTATGATATGTAAAGCAGTATTGTTGAGACTTGGGATTCCAGACAAGCTTTATTTCAGACTGTGGTTCTCATTTTGTAGGACAGAAATTCCACTAATTTACTTAAGAATGGAAGTTCAAACATACTGCTACAAGTCTAAGGTATCCACAGTCCAGTAGTCATGTAAAGAAAGTTATCCAGTCAGATAAAACCTTCATAAGAAAATGTGCTGCTAATGCATATTAAGAACAGTGCCTAGTTTTAAGTACAGAATGATTCAGATACAGACTGTTGAGGCTACAGTATTTGCAGGTTTTTGTGGGAAAGATTGAAGACAAAATTACTTGCACTTCCAGTATTACTTCATCCTCAGTTTATACTAGATATGTAAGTTACTTGACAAAAAGCTCAGCAGCAACAAAAGGCTTACTATGAAGAAAAACTAGTGTGTTGTCTTCCCTTAATCCAAGGGAACAGTGAGCATGCACAATTAAAATGGTAAGCATCAAATCAGCAAGAAGCTGTTAAAGACTTTGAGATAAGTTGCTAGTTCTTATTCTTACATCATCAATACCAGTCATTACTGAGACATCATCAAAGGCATTTATATAAAACTATACTGACTTCATTCCAGATAATGCAACTTCAAACAGGCTACTAAATGTTGCTGAGTATTTCTAGACAGCACAAGAACAAGTTTTCACTGGGGAAGGCATCTGATTTTATAGAGATTCCTTGTATAAAGTCCTGCAACAATTCATGAACTACTTGAACTTTGGGGTTCTCCCATAATATGCTTGCTAACACATCTACTCTAATGGTAGAATTTGTGAATGTGTGTGTGTGGGGAGTCTACAAAAGGGGTTTTTCACTAAAATCATGAAAAGAGCTATTGGCCTTCAATGATTGCTTGGATGGGAGAAGAGTATGACAGTTTCTTCTCCCACAGCTGTCACTCTTCACTTCGGTGTTTGGTCATTGAAGTCCCTTCCCATATTGTGAGTGAACATGAGCAAAATGACACACTGATCAGGTGCAGTTGCTGAATGTCTAACAAGCTTTTTAACAACCTACCCATTAGTAGCCCCAGACATTGGTTATCCTGGCTTGCCTGTCTTGACTCTCAGCTGAAAATCTTCATAGCATTCTTCCCATCTAAGAGTTCTGTTAATCATTTTAATGTACATACTTGGTCATAGCAACATTGAGCATATCCACCACTTAAACCCTGGGCCTTCCAAAATGTTGCACCTAATGGCAGTGCCTGCTGCACCTCCTTTTCAGTAACCCCCGCAATGTACAAGATTAAAACCATCTACCCAGTTACAATAATTCCTGGGCCTAATTTTACCCAGCTGCATATTACCCCACTCTGCCAAAGCTAAAGCAAGGTCTTTTCCCCCGGTCTGTCTGAATCTAAAATGTGCAGAATACCATCAGCATCAACCAGGTCAAAAGCACTGAGAAAAACATGGACCACTGTGATTCACTATTTTCACTAGAATCTAAACGCACTACTGTCTGGGAGTCATGTAGCATCTTCTCAATAAACAAGTCAGACCGTTTGATCCTTCCTTCCCTAGATAAAGCTTCTAAAAAAACTTCTGAATAATCTTTTGCAGATTGGCCTTGCAAAGTAGTTTCTTCAGAATTGTCTGGATAAATATCATTACTTAACTGGGTAACAGTAGGCAGAACAGTATTAGATTCTGGAACATTCTTTCAAGGATGGCAATTTTCTCTCTTTGAAGGCAGCCCACTGTTCTTGGGCATTGTGTTCGAAGTATGAGATTTCATCCTCTTATACTGACTAGTGGTATCACTTCCAGTTGCTTTTGACTTTTAACTGTAAACTCCTCAGTTAGAGCCTCTGCCTGGGGCTGTGATGTGTTGTCAGTAGGACTTCAGGTATTCCAGCTGTGACATGCTGTCTTAAAAAAATAATAAGCGAATATAATAGATAAAATGCCTACTTGCCACTCACACCAAAGTAATAATATATTCAGTGCCTAAGGATCCAGTTAAAGAATGGAGAAACTGATAGCTCTTACCTCTTAACCTTCATCACAAATGGCAAATCTATAATTAATAGAAAATCATGAGAATAAAATTGTGCTGATCAGTTAACTTGACCAGTTAGCCAGGTAAGGTTGTATGATTTATCATGCATTTTTAATTATGAAGTCTATAACTGTAATTGTTGCCACTAATTAATACATTAAACTCTTTCTTCTGAACAGCATAGATTTGCAAAGGTTAAAATAAAATGACTAGATCCAAATTAAACCAACTCAGTGGTGTTTCTAATCAAAAAAGGGTTGACAGTGGTGAAGTAAAGGAAGACTGAGTGAAACTCAGTCATTTACTTGTAAATAATTTAATTGGAATAGGTGTATGTGTATATGTATGTGTATATATATATATATATATATATATATATATATATATATATATATATATATATATATATATATATATATATATATATATATATATATATGCATACATACATGTGTATATACATGTATGTATGTGTGTAAACAAGTAGTTTCAAACATTCAACCCTAGTAAGTAAATGCAGTGTAAACTACCTATTGCATCATAGGAGACAGAAAAAATAATGCCTAGTGAACCTTAAATGACATGGCCCACTCTGTAAAATAAATTAGACAACCATATGATTAAAACAGTGCTAAATGAATTGTAGGATATATTTTGAGGAATATAGAGTCTAAAGACTCTCTTCTCTCTGTTCATTATTCTAACGTTTGTTAATAGTAAGTGCCACCGTTATAACAGTGTGAACAAAATTTTGGGGGAACAACTGCATTACTGGGAAGTACTGATGATTGCAGATGTCCCAGTTCCTTAACTTAATCACAGAAATCTTGTCTTCTTTTGTATTTGCTTTCCTTTTTATAATTTTGAATACCTGTCTAACTCTGAAATCCTATATGACTGTGGGGAATTAATGTCTGACCTTACAAATTTAACCATTTTCTTAACACCTTTATTGATTTATCACTTGTGACATACGCAAATTTGCATTTTTACAAAAGTAATCAAACCGTATTAACAAATGAACATTAACAAGCATTCTTCTTCACATATATTGGTATATATCATATAACCTAAGCAACATTACATAAATTATTCAATTCATGCCCCTTTTTGAAACCAGAAACATCTTTATTAAACCATCAGTTATGACATAAGTAATCATACATTTTGTATAGATGAAAAAAATTACACTGACAGAATCCTAGTTGCAAGCATTTTACATCACAAACCATACTGAGACACTCCCAGTTGCAAACATTATACATCACTTATCTACCTAGTCATTTTTAGTAAGACATTACATAGCTCATTTAAGTTTTGCTTACTTTAAAACTGTCATTTCTCCCTTGAATGTCTTGTCCCCACAATTCCCATTTTTCCTATGTAATTTGCTCCTACCTTTTTCTGAATATCTCAATTCCATTTTAACAATAATAAAAAAGTTCCTTTGTTAATATAAACATTTTTTTTTTTTATACAGATTGTCAGCTAATGTCCTGACAACAGCAGGCATCAACCATCAGTAGCAAAGGCAGGAAGCTCATAAGAAACAAGAAAGTACAATCTCTCACAGTTTGACTATAGATCATTACAGAAAGAAGAGTGTAAGATGATGAAGCAAGCCTGTGCAAAGACACAAACATGAAATCAAGGGAAGATGTAAATAAAATGCACCACTGATTTTTTTTTTTTTTTTTAAATTTGACAACTCACAGTATACAGGATAACCTACATACCCAAACACCAGATATAAAACATACAGGGCCTGACCACTTACCTATTGGTAACACCCCAGCATTGAATAAACTGCAGATCTAAACCCAGCAATACAAACACACACACATATATATATATATATATATATATATATAGGACAACTTTTATCCAGTGCTTAAAAACTGGAAATCAGCAAAACAGCTAAAAACAGGATACCAGCACCATATTGTCAAGGCAACAAAGACAATGCTCAATTAAAATGTGGAAAGAAGGAACCACGGCAGATGGAGCAAATCAAATCCGTACTGAATATGTGGTAACAGTACTACTACATGGGAAACAAAGTTCAAACCAGAACTAATATTAGAAGCTGTTAAGCATATGACAACTTAAAATTCACTAACTGTAAAGCAGTAGAACTAAGGCACTAAAGAGAATTAAGACTTGAACCTGAATGTCCCGGATGGGAAGTGATAAAGGTACCCCTAGACCAACAGCACCCAATAAGTAAACCACATTGAAATGACCTGAAGATAAAATCTAGCCACCATAAATAATCACTATGACATTACCTAAATCATTTGAATTTTAGCTGTACTAAATAATACTTGAATTGTTCATGAACCTTTACTGGTCACTGGGCTAGCAGATCAACTGAGAAATTGACAATCAGTCAGTTCTGTAAAGTATGCCCTGACACTGTGGCTTAAATACCACCAGAGTGAGGATTGGTGAAATAAATCACTAGGATACTGTCCTCTGGGACAAATAATTCCACAAGGCTAATAAAACTAGTACATTCATGCGTGTGCCCAAGACACACACTTGCATATATGAAAAAAGTTGTCATAATTTATAAGAGAAATAGAAAGTATTCTACTCGGAAGTGAAAAATATCTGTAAGAAAACACCCAGATTAGATGGAAAGTATCTTTGATTGCAAGAAATGGAACATTAGTAAGGATTAAGAATGTCAGGGCAGTAATGGAATGATCTGAAGTAGTTTACTTTATTTGGTCTTCAGCCTGTGGGAATACAGATCCATATCGGATTCAAGCCGGCAAATATTACTAGCATCAGCTCCGAGCTCTAGACTCCTCCCCTTACCCATAATACACCTCCACTGCCTTCCATCCCCAGATCTTGTTTGCCGCGATTTGTTATGCATCGTGTCTTCAGAGCTCCAGCCAGCAGTGGGTGATTTCTTACTGTAAGTTAAACAAATTCTGTTTCTTTTAGCCGATTTAGGTTAGTGTAGGTACCCCTTCTCCCCTCCCATCGCTTTGGCATCGAGTGTAGATTTGTTTACATAGTTAGCGTAGTTTGTCTGTGGTGCCCCTCCCCCCAAGTGTTTTCTCTAGTCTAGTGTGGTGGGTGGGTGTGTGTCTGTTAGAGTAAAGAAAGAAAGTTTTTTGCCTGTCTTTTAAGGCTTCTTTCTTTTCTTAGAGGATGGCTGAAAAGCTTATCTTTAAGCGCTGCACAAAGTGGGGCCATAAGCTTTCCCCAGCGAATGGCCACACAGTGTGTGTGTTGTGCTTAGGTGTGGCCCACCTTAGTGTGGATTTCTCCATTTGTGCGGGGTTCAATCTCCGAGCGTTAAAAGATAGAAAGGCCAAATTGGCCCTCAAAGGTCTTCTGCCTGCTACTGATCCTCCTTCCTCATCTTCGACTTTATCCCGCTTCTCTTCCTGTGGCCTCCCCTCCCTCCCAGGCTGGGACTCAAACTCCTGCATCTAACCCTGTGGTAGCGGAGCAGAGTAGAGGTAGAGAATGGGAGAGAGAGTCGAAGATGAAGGAAAAGAGGAAGAGATCCCTGGAATTCACTTCTCCAAGCAAGTCAGCACGGATCCGTGAGTCCCCCTGGCTCCAGTCTCTGAGGTTCTCCCCAGAGCAGGCACGCCCATTCTCCCGGGCCTCTGTTCCCCGACCCGCCAGGTCAGAGTCCATGGTCTCGTCATGGTCAACCCTCTCTTTATTGGACTTGGATTTGGATAAGATAATGAGGTGCTGTATCCATACACAGATACAGATGGGGGTCTTGCCAGCCCCCCTCCCTCTGGAGGAGGGAGCTCACGTCCTTTTTTTCAACCCATTTCTTCTTCCCCGATCCGACCTTCGGCTTCGGAGTTCTCTGATCCGAGGTTGGCATTGGTCAGGAGGTTAGCACCGGTGGTCCTTGTTTCCTTGACACTGACAGCTGCATGGAGCATCTCGGATCTGACCAGTTCGGATCCGAGCCGCTCCCGGAGCCTGGGTGTTGGATCTGAGGGAGTAGTACCTTTCCCATCGGCTCCAACGTTGTCAAACCAGATTCCCTCTCTCGGAGCTCCATCCACTTCAGGACCAGCTCCAATTCTCGCGTCTGACCCAGGGAGACTGGCCTTCTTATTAGCATCCCGGGAGGTCTGCTCTCCTTCGTCATTCAGTGTGGTAGAAAGGGTCCTCTCCATCGGATCGAGACCCCTGACCACCCCCTCGGACTCTGCCCAGACCCCCTTGGCTCTGTCTATGGTCCCCATTGTCTTACCAGAGGGACAGCCCATGCCCGAAGAGCCCCAGACGGTTCCCCCAGAGGAACAGATGGCTTGCGAGTGCTCCCCTGAGAGCCCCACTGGAGAAGTGCCTCGCAAGCATATGTGCAAGAGGAGGCACTTGGACTCCCCCAAGTCCCTAACCGAGGACACAGATTTAGATGATGGGGAGGGCTCCCCAAGATCACCTCCCGAGGATGTCTCCTTTGAAGACTTCATGGAGATCCTTCACCAGCGGGGGGGGGGGGTTGGTCTGCCCCCAAGCCCTCCTTTGATGAGTCTGTGTCCCCTCACAAATTCTTTAGTGGATGTAATCACCCCGCAGGCATGGAAGGAACCAGATACCATGGAGCCGATCCCCAAGTGCCCCGATAAAGTTTTAAGTCCCTCCATTGACAGGCCTTCCTAGAATAAGGGCTCCCCAGTGGACGCCATGGTGGTAGCAGCAGCCACTAAGAAGGAACTACCTCAGGAAAGTTCCTCGGTCCACCCTCCTGACGGGGAGTCATGGATGATGGACCATCTGGGGAAGTGGGTGTATGCTTCAGCTACCTTTTCAATCAAGGCAATGAATTACTTGGCTCATGTCACTTGACTCCAACGCGACCTAGTAAAGGAGCTGCTCTACTCTGGAGGCAGTCATAACAATGGACTGCTGGGTGCTTCATATCATATCCAGAGGATATTCTATCCCCTTCGTGGGTTATCTCATATCTCCCAAACACCTCCCGGACGTTCTACCCATGCAAAGGGAGGCAGCAGCACAGAGCCATCAAAACCGTCCTCCCAGATCAGTCCGGATCGGGCTTCTACTCCAGGTTCTTTTTGGTGCCTAAGAAAACAGGGGACTTAAGGCCCATTCTGCACCTCTCTATTCTGAACCTGTCAGTTGCCAAAGAGAAGTTCCGGATGGTCACACTACAGTCCATCATGCCATACCTGCAAGAGAGCGACTGGATATGCTCGTTAGATCTCCAGGATGCTTACTATCACATAAAAATGCACAGAAGCTCCAAGAGGTGCCTCCGTTTCTGGCTAGGGGCCAGTCATTATCAGTTTTAAGCACTACCCTTTGGTCTCACCACCACCACCAGGGTGTTTACCAAAGTGATGGTGGTTGTAGTGACTCACCTGAGGCTTCAGGGGATTCAGGTCTATCCGTACCTGGACGATTGGCTCCTCACTGCTCCCACCAGGCATCTACTTTCCCAAATCAGGGATTACTTTCTGACACTTGCCCTGAATTTGGGTATCTCAATCAACACATCCAAATCTGTCCTAGAGCCTGTACAGGTAATAGACTATATTGGTGCCAGGATAGACACACTCCAGTGCAATGTGTTCCTGACCTCGGAGAGCGTTCACAACCTTAGGATGCATGTCTCCCTGATCTACCATTCTCACCTCCCGACAGCGGAATCAGTGTTGAGGGCCCTAGGCTCGATGGCGGTGACCATAACTTTTCTTTCGTGTGCTTGGCTTCACATGCGGATTCTTCAGTGGACTCTAGTGGTTCAGTGGTCCCTGTTGGAATTACCACTAACTTATCCTATCCACCTAAGTCAAGTGTGTCGGTCGTCCCTCATATGGTGGATGAGCTCTCTGGACATTTTGGAGGGATGACCCTTTGTTCCAGCCCCGGGCCATACCACAGTGACCACGGATGCCTCCCAACTCGGGTGGGGGGGCATTGTTCGGGCAGGGCAGTCAAAGGCCTGTGTTCCCCCATAGAGACCAGTTTGCATATCAATGTCCTAGAGATGAGGGTGGTCCTTCTAACGTTGCAGGCCCTTCATGCCTTTCTTCCTCTGGGGACGATTGCCATTCAGTCAGACGACATGTCACTAGTCTGGTATATCAACAAGTAGGGAGGGACCAGATCTGATCCCCTTTGTCGCAAGGCCATGAGAGTGAGGGAATGGGCGATCTCCACAGTTCGCTTTCTCATTGCAAAGCACATTCCGGGATGGTCCAACTTTCTAGCGGACAGGCTAAGTTGGACCATTTTGATGCCTTACGAGTGGTCTCTGAATCTGTCAGTAGTGGAATAGATCTTCAGCGAGTAGGTCTCTTTGCATTTCCTTCCAATGCGAAGTGCAGTAGGTTTTTCACCCTGAACCCCCTGCCGGGTGAGTCCCCCAGAGACGCTGTAGTTCATTCTTGGCTTCCTGGTCTTCTGTATGCTTACCCACCATTGCCTCTCATCCTGAGGTTTCTGCAGAAAGACTGTCAACTGGGGAGCAAGGTGATCCTTATTGCCCCATTCTGGCCTCGCCAGGTATGGTTTCCCTTCCTTTGGTCTTGCTTTCTGGTTCCACCTTGGATAGGATCTGATTTCACACCCATCAAGGGTGCCTCATCCAAGTCTTTACAGCCTGAAGCTCACGCCTTGGCTGCTACAGTTCCCATGATCACTAGGACTCCCAGACTTTCCTCCTCAGTTAAATGTATTTTGGTAGCTGCTCATAAGTCTTCAACCAGAAAGGTTTATTGCAGCAAGTGGAAACGTTTTTCTTTCTGGGCCACTCAGAGGAGTTTAGAACCTTTCACGGCTCCTATTTCCACTATTCTTGATTTTCTAGATGATATTTTCTAGCATGGAGCTAGTTCTTCTACTGTCAAAGTTCAGTTGGCTGCTATTTCTCATTTTCATGTGGGCGAGAATTCTGCATCTTTGGCATCTTCCAGACTGTGTAAAGCCTTTATGAAAGGCACCTTTTTTGCTATGCCCCCCCCCCCGGTCAAAGATATTGCCCCTCCGTGGGACCTTACTATGGTTTCCAAGCTCTAGTTGCTTCACCTTTCGAGCCTGCCGCTACTGCAGATCTAAAATTTCTATTGTGGAAAACAGCTTTTCTGGTCGCTATTACCGGCCTTGTCCATCAAACTTCCATACATGATTTTTCATAAAGATACTTTCCCTTTGAACCAACCCATCTTTTCTTCCTAAGGTGGCATCACCAGTCAGTGTCAATCAGACTATAAATTTGCCTGTGTTCTTTCCCAATTTTTCCAACAGGATGTAATGCAAGCTACACATGTTGTGGATGTTCATAGACAGTTATGATTCTATTTACACAGGGCAAAAAATGTTCGTAAGTCTGATGAATTGTTTGTTTCATACTATAGACCCTTTTTGGGCAAACGTATTTCAGAGTCACTATAGCTAGATGGATTTCTTCATGCATCCTGCAGGTCTATAAGGACAAAGGCACGTCTCCTCCAGGTCAGGTAAAAGCTCATTCCACTAGGTCCATGTCTCCAGCTTTCTGGTCTAGAGTGTCTTTGGATGTCATTTGCTCTGCAGCTGCTTGGTCCTCATCTCATACAATTATTTATCATTACAAATTGGATTTGACTTTTAGAAGGAGAATCCTTTGGCTCCTCGGTGCTCCAGAATTTCCTTCTATGAGGGCCTCCCAGGAGTTTAGTAGCTGGGGACTCTGTCCCACAGGTTGAAGACCAAATGAAGTAAACTACTTCAGATAAAGAAGTTATGTACTCACCATAACGTTCCATCAAAGTAGATGTCCTTCATGGATGCATCTGCAGTCATAACAGCTGGTTGTCCTGTCGTCAGGCAGCCCGTCAGTCGGCCGGATTCCAAAGTCCGGGTCCGGCTTCGGCTGATGTCGCTCTTCATCCGACGTCATCTCTGTTGGACTTCGGGTATAAAGGCATCAGCCGACGCCATCTTCCTGAGTCTTTCTTGCCAAGCAGAAGCTGTTCGCAAGTGCCGGTCGGTCGGATCCAGAGATTTTTCTACCGAATACTAAGACTTCTAAAGCTAAGTACCCGTTGGGGACTCTTTCTTGCCTCAGCCGATGTCAGAAAAAGTTAATAATTGTTTAACCTGTGGGAAACAAATACCTCATAAAGATTTCCATTCTTACTGTCTGCCTTGTTTAGGCCCAGCCCACGACGAGCAGCCTGTTCGCCTGTGCTTCCTTCAACCGCCGGTCGGAGTTTGCAGAACAGTTTTTCGGTTCTGACTTTGCTTACAATATGTCGCCGGAACCTCCGACTACACTTTCTGCCAAAACGCAAAGAAGACCGACACTGCGGTCCGCGGTTTCGGCTGAAACCACGCTTAAGCAAACCGCGAAAGTGTTTCGGCCGAAACCGAGAAAACTGATCTAGGTACAGCCGAATCTATCTCTACTCTTGAGGCCCCTGCTACAATTCTTGAATCGGCCTCTGAAACGTTACCCACTGACGTATCAGACACCATTCCCCTGGATGTCTCTACCCCAGCACGTGGTGCTGCTAGGCCTCCAGCAGCCATGTCCATTAAGGCCTTCGCCAGGGCTAAAGCAGCCAAGTCTACCAAATCAGTGCCTGTTAAACCACCCTCAACCAGGCCCTCTTCTAGTTCTCAAATGCTCACCTTGGCAGAAGATTTGATTTCTTTAATTAGAGGATCTCAACCTCACCCAGACAGGGCCTCTCAGCCCCCAGATAAGAGACCTAGGGCAGAGCCCCCTGAGCCAGTGTCCTCTGATGATTCTGCAGATGAATCAGACATTACTGACCAGCCAGAGGCCCCTTTCTCTAATTTTGAGGATTCTGATGCTGAAGAATCCATTCCAGCTGCCTCCTCCAGAAGAATTCTCCTTTGGGGAAACCTTGCATGCCATGAGCAGTTCCAATGGCAGCAACAAGAATTCTCAGATTCCCTAAAAGACTTAGAACCTTTCTGCACCTTCCACAGCACAGGCCCTTAGCTATACCTCCTGTTCTTTCTGTGGTAGATGACGCTTTTAATGATGTCTGCTCTGCTCCAGACTCATTACCCCCAGCCCCTGCCAAACCAGATAGATTTTACAGGGTGCCTGACACTCATCACCACCTTTACAAGGCCCCCCTTGCAGACCCAGAAACAATATCCCAGGGTCCCAAGGCAGTTGACGCGACCATAGCTAAAAACCCTACTCCTTCTGAAAGGGAAGCAAGGGCATTAGACAGATGGGGTAAAAAAGTATACACTTCAGCTACTCTCTCAGCTAGAGCTTTAAACTGCCAGTTTCACATGATACAATACCAAGAGTTTATGCTTGATCAGCTAACTAAAAAATTAACCACTGATGAAGCTCTTGACAAGAAATATGTATTAGAAATGGTAAATAACATACAACAGGTTAGTAACCATTCCTTAAAATGTGGCTATGATGCACTGGAGGCTTCATTTAGATCAGCCATGACTGGCACAGTGATAAGAAGGCATGCATGGCTAAAGGAGCAAGCTCTACCAGATCATGTTAAAGCAAAATTGTTAGATGCTCCTATGGATAAGACAAGTTTGTTTGGTGCACCTGCCCAGCAGGTTATGAAGAAAATGGAAGAAAAGGCAAAATCAGTTCAAACTGTTAAAGATTTCCTGCAGGTTCAACCCCCAAGGTTTAGCAGGAACTGGCCTGCCAAGAATTGGTCCTTTCCTGACTCCACAAGATTTCAAAGGGCCAGGAATAGACGCACCAGAGGCAGAAACCAAACCAGAGGAAGTGCCTACAGAGGACGACAGTGGCAAGGTAACAACAGAGGCACAGACACAGCCACTGCCACTACTTCAACACAGCCACAGTGACTTACTCCTAAAACCGCCTACCAGGGAGCAAATAGCAGCCCCACTAGGCGGAAGGTTAACTTTATTTGCAAAGAACTGGCACCACATAACAAAAGACAAGTGGATTCTGCAAATTATACATCAAGGTTACCGATTCCACTTCCACACTATACCAGTCAAAAGAGGAATGCCAAATCTACCTCCAAATCAAAAAACAGAAGCTTTACAACAGATAATGGAGTTAGCAAACATGAGAGCTGTGGAAAAAGTGCCTGCAGCAGAGCAAGGAAAGGGGTTCTACTCCAGACTGTTCCTAGTTCCAAGAAAGGAAAAAGTTGGAGACCAATTCTCGACCTGTCCACCTTGAATACATACATCATTGTCCCAAAATTCAAAATGCTGACCCTACAGCAACTTCTTCCCATGCTGGGCAAGGAGTGTTGGCTGGTAACTCTAGATCTCAAGGAGGCATACCTGCACGCCCCTATTCGACCAATCTGCAGAAGATACCTCAGATTTCTTGCAGGATCAGAGCACTATCAATTCTCAGCATTACCTATTGGCTTAACTACTGCGCCCAGAGTATTCACAAAATGCCTGGCAACAGTAATCGCATATTGCAGACTGCAGGAATTCATATTTACCCATACCTGGACGACTGCCTGCTACAAGGGACAACAAAAGCAAGTTGACAACAGATTTGCAAAGGGTCATTTACTTGCTACAAGCACTGGGATACACAGTCAATCTACAAAAGTCAAGACTGATACCATCCCAAACAAGGACATTCTTGGGAGCGGAATTGGACACAGTGAGACAAATGGCATTCCTAACTACAGAAAACAAAAAGAACTCCTCTTTACTTCTTGTCCCTAACAAAGCTGAACAAATTAACAGCAAGAAAAGTTCTGCAGGCCTTGGGCTTCATGGCATCATGCATAATTTTGGTTCCATTTGCCAGACTACATATGAGAAAACTACAGTGGTACCTACGGAATTTATGGTCCCAACACAGACACAGCCTCAAACAGAAATCCCACTAATTCCATGCTTAAAACAGGAGTTCCTATGGTGGGCCCAGGCATGCCGGTCCAACCCAGGCCTTCCTTTTCTCAGATGTCAAGCAAGCCAGAGCATTACAACAGATGCTTCAGACCTAGGATGGGGGGCCCACATGCTGGACAAATGCGCAAGGATTGTGGACTCAGGATCAACTTCACCTGCACATCAACCTAAAAGAAATGCTGGCTGTAAAACTGGCTATCCAAAAGTTCAGACCATTTCTCAAAGAGGGCCAGCTGTTGATAAGGACAGACAACACCACAGTCATGTGGTACATCAACAAACAGGGAGGCACTCATTCATACCCCTATGCAGAATGACTTTGGAACTGTGGACCCTGGCACTCAGCTACAACATCCAGCTGCAAGCAATATTTGTACCAGGAAAAGAAAATACTCTAGCGGACATCTTAAGCAGGACCACATCAGATGCTCACGAATGGCACCTGCACCCGGACATCTTCAGGACCATTACAAAGAAGTGGGGAATGCCTCAGATAGATCTATTTGCATCTCCTCACAATCACCAACTCAAAAATTGCACAAGGACATTTCACCCACTAGCATGGAAAGTGGATTCGCTCTCCTTCAGCTGGAAGGGCCTAACAGTTTATGCATTCCCACCTCTCCCTTGATACACAAAGTACTCCTAAAAATCAAGGAAGAACATCCAAGGATAATCCTGATAGCTCCAAACTGGCCAAGACAACACTGGTATCCACTACTAAGGAGCTTGTCTCGAACAATATGTGGCCAATAACCCTGATGCCTTTGATGCTAACTCAGAACAACTACAGCACCATACATCCAAACCTGAAAACCTTACAACTGACTGCATGGAACATCACATAGCAGCAGCTAATCAAGAACTTCCCAAAGAGTTAAAGACATTATTCTTGAAGCACGAGACCTTCAACAAGAAGGAACTACGCTGGAAAATGGAAAAGGTTTGTCAGCTGGAGTTCTGAAAGAGGAAAAGATGTGTCAAACATAGATATGCCTAACATCCTGGAGTATCTGGCGAACTTCTCCATTCAGGCCTGTCCTACTCCTCCATCAAGATACATGCATCAGCTATTTCAGCAGAATACAGCTTTGATCCACCTGTTTTTTCACACCCTCTGCTCAGACAATTTCTCAGAGGAATCAAGAATGTAAAACCTCCAAGAAAACCACCATTACCAGCTTGGGACTTAAACAGAAAAGTTGACACTATCACCCTTTGAGCCAGCAGCAACAGCAGACTTACAACACCTGTCATGGAAAACTGCTTTCCTACTGGCAATTACCTCAGCAAGGAGGGTTTCAGAACTACAGGCCTTAATGGCAGTGCAACCCTTCCTAATCTTCCACCAAGATAGAGTATCCATGAGGACTAATCCAACATTTATGCCTAAGGTGGTATCCAGAGTGTCTTTAAACCAGGCAATCCACCTACCTACCTTCTTTCCCAACCCACAAAACAGAGGGAAAGAATACTGCATACCTTGGATGTACATAGACAGCTACGCTACTACTTGGACAGAACCAAAAGCAGCAGAAAGACTGACCAACTTTTTGTGGCCTATGCAACAGGAAGAGAGGGAAAAGCTATTTCCAAACAGACAATCTCCAAATGGATAGGAAATTGCATACGATTCTGTTACTCCTTCCATGGAAAACCAATTCCACAGAACATAAGACCTCATTCTACAAGGGCAACAGCCACTACCACAGCCTTCTTACGAGTGGCTACCAAAGACATTATTGAGGCGGCTACTTGGACCTCCGTGCATACATTTGCCAAGCATTATAATTTGCCTCTATATTCCAGATCCCGAGCAGGGTTTGCCACTGCTGTACTGCAAGGGATCCTAAACACACCATAATCTACCTTATCCTCCTCCCCCTAGTTGGCTATGGTATTCTACCCAGCTGTTATGACTGCAGATGCATCCATGAAGGACATAGTACAGTTTTGTACCTACCATAAATGTAGATGTCCGAACTGGATAGCATCTGCAGTCAGGATTACCTCCCTCCTTCCCTCTGAGGTACTCCTAGGGTGTTTACCCTCCTAATAGCTAGCTGATGGGGAGTCTTTTATGGTGTATTTGTTTGTATATATGTACATACATGCCTATTTTTGTGGTTACCCCTATCCCTTTGGAAACATTGGCATCTATCCAAAATATTTTAACCTTCAGGAGGGCTTCTGGCATCTGGGGCAAGAAACACTGAGGAGATGGCGCCGCTGATGCCTTTATACCCAAGTCCAACAGAGATGACGCCGGATGACCCGACTTTGGAACAGGACAACCAGCTGTTATGACTGCAGATGCTATCCAGTTCGGACATCTACATTTATGGTAGGTACAAAACTGTACTTTATACTTTATTTGTTTTCAACCGTCCCTCCCTCCTTCCCCTGGACCTTGGCGCATGTTCAGCCTACGGGCTGCAGTATAGGTCACAAGTATGTTATCAGGTCGGGTTCGAAGTATAAGTTCAGCAAACTCAATCTGGGGATGGAAGGCAGTGGAGGGGTATTATGGGTAAGGGGAGGAGTCTGGAGCTCGGAGCGGATGCTAGTAATATTTGCCAACTCTGATCCGATATGGATCCATATTCCCACAGGTTGAAGACAAATGAAGTGCAACTACTCATGATGGAACATTATGGTGAGCACATAACTTCTTTTTTTCTGTCAGTAAGATCATAATTGGGGAAAAGTTTAAGGCATGTTTGGGAGGGGAAAGGGCAGAAACATGATATAGCTTGTGAAGGCTGCCAGCCTAGCTAGATAGAATTTTTAGATAATTCTGTCATTTGTAAATATTAATATAAGCCACAGGCTTGCTCTCTTAAATGTATGAAAATTGTGTTAAATGTTGAATGCCAAAAATGTAACAACAGTGCACTGTGCTTTAAGAAAGTTGATAAGTCAAGCATTGTATGACTGTTTGATCTCAGACTCTGATCCGTGGTGTCTGGACCAGCAGATTCTTTGTATTGTTTTGACACCAGAGTTAATTGCTAGATTTTACATATATAATGTCTTTAATTGCTGTGGTTTCCTGACCAGGTGCAAGATCAAAGATATGTTAAACTCTGAGTTTCTTTTAGCCTGGTAACCAGAGAAATGTAATCTAGAATGAGTCAGCAGTGCTGTATTATCAATTTAAAAGACTGTCTCAGAGAGAGAGAGAGATCATTTTGGATTTTCTTCAAAGCTGACAACAACTCACTCACCAGTACTCTGCCTTTGCTCTATATGTAAGTTTATTTAGAACTGTGATTGCTCTTAGGAAAAGATAGAAAGTAGTAAGTTTAGTTTAGCTGTTTTCTATATTTATGTCAGAACTATTCTACAGTATTATTTTAAGCATTTTCCTGTGATGTCTGAACTCTTGACTAGTACAATGTAGTAAGTATTGTCTTTTGTTTTTTTTTACTTATTAAATATTTTTAAACCTTTCAACTGTGGCTGTTTTGTGTTAAGATAATTTAAGCTCTAGAGTACATTGCATGTATATAGTGATACTGTACAAAGCCACTCCAATAAGCCTTAATAGTTCTGGTGTCACTAACTGAATAATAATATTGTACAGTAATAATTGGACACTCTTTGGTAAGGGCCTGTTTAGTAGCTGATATTAGGGGTTCTGGTGGCATTACTACCTTATAGCCTGGGCAGAAGGGGCATACCTAGTGAACCTGTGCCAGCCTTCCCCAGGAGTGTCTGTGTGTTTGTATATAAATCATATTTCAAAGTAAGTGTGTGTGTGTGAGCCAGCTACTTGGGCAGAGACATGAAGCACTGGTTGAACAGACGGAGTGGCTTGGAACCCTGGCTAAGGACTCCACTCTATAGCTGTGCTAGTGGGGTGTCTTATTGGGGATCTGGAGAGAAAGGGAGAAACCAGCCCCAGACTGACTTTGATCTCTGTGTGCTCTTAATGGAAATTGTACTTTACTGTGTGTGTATTTGATATCTTTCCCAGTGTGGACGCCCCTTACTGGTGTTAGTGGTGAGGATTGAGGCTCCTTGATTACTGGGCCAGTGCACGGGCATCACATAGCTAATATGTAAGACAGCAGGAAGAAATAAAAAGTCCACAAATCAGGCAGAAATCCCCATCATGTACATTTTTGTTGTTGTTCATGTCCTTGTTTCTGCATTTGTCCAGGCTAGCAACAAATGGCACTTCTATTTTGTGAGTTCACGAGATATGGGAATTCATATAGCAGGGAAATGTGGAATAGTTTCCCACAAACTTGAAGTGTGTGTGGAAGACCTTATATGCATGCCTGTGCACATGCAGATGGGTGGACAGTGTTCACCACTGTTTATGAATCTTCTTCCCTATCTGTAAACTCTGACTTTGCACAGAATTAGAAATGGAACACTGTAGATGCCCTCCTATTCAATTTTGCAGTATTCTTTACATATGGTTGTATTCTGCCCAACGACCCAACGTCCGACCTGTATACAAAAGCTTAGATCCCCTGCCTGTTTTTGTGACATCGCATGCAGGCACAAACAACATCAGCCATAAAAGAGACGTCCACATGTACCATCTCCAGAACTTTTTCACCACCATTCAGCATTCAGAAAGGTTGACTCATACGTTCAGTCTGCAGTTGGATCTCGTTAATTCATCTTACAGCTTCAGATAAGTACCCCATAGAGGATTTAATATATTGTTACAGCCTTTTCTTTTGTTATTGTCATCCAGGAAGGACAAGTGTAGGTGTGGAAAGCAAGTTCCACATAAAGATAGCCATGATCTGTGCTTGTTTTGCTTAGGTCCTACTTACGACCATTGGTCCTTCTTATTTGTTAGGCCTTCATTCCCATAACTTTATGCAGTCGTCTATCAGCTTTGAATTTATACTTAGAAAGCCAAAGACTCAAACGTCTGGCTCGGGACATTATGGAGGGTTTTGCGAGTACTTCTGAGCCATCTGTCAAGGGGAAGGTCAGCAAGGCTAGGCCCGAATCCTCTTTAGCTGCACCTTCCCCCTCCAACGTACCTCTTAAGATTGATGAAAACCCAGCAAGTACGATCGGAGGTAGGATCCACTCCCTCGGCAGGTACCAGGATTGGAAGGCGTCAGGAGTGTGGATCCTACCATGTCCTAAGCTATGCAGACGTCCAATTCGGACGACTTAGGGAAACCATGGCTTGTGATTGCAGAAGACTCCGGAACTGCTCCAGCTTCCTTGTCCAAAGAACTACCGGAGGTTAGGTCTACGTTTGCCATCTCCCCTCAACAGGATAAGCCCATGAAAAAGAAGTAAAAGACTAGGCATGTCCCAGCTCCTTCTACCCCAGCATTGGAATGGGATGTTTTTCCCAGGGCCTTATTAAGACACTGATGGCTTTGAGGCCTGTGACTTCACCTTCACCTTCACCTATAGCGGGCCTGGCCTTTTCCTCTTCTCCAGTGCAGCTGTCTGGGTCCCAAGGCCTTATTCCAGGACAGCCTGCAGAACTTCAAATTCAGGATTCATAATCTGAAGAGTCTTTATGTGATGAGGACTCATTACCATATTCCACTCAGATTCCCTGTCCTCTGGAATATGCTTCCTCAGAGGAGGAGTCTAATGGGGGGACTTTCCCATGGAAGAGCCTTTTCCTTAGGGAAATGATTAATAAAATGAGGGAATTTTAAGTGGGATTCCTCACATATCTCAGAAGAATAGAAGAGATATTGTGAGCTTCTACAGGTGGAGGCTCCTGCACCTTCAGCAGTCCCTCCAGTGCTGCCAGCCCTTTTAGATGTGTTCAGGGCTGCTTCTAAGACCCCTGACTCCCAAGCCCCTACCCCAAAGGGATCTTATTTCTATAAGGTCCATGAGGATTGCAAATTTCTCTTTAAATGCCTCTCAGCTGACCCTGCTGTGGTTTCCATTATCTCAGATAAGTCCTCAAGGTAATCACCTTCTACCAAGTTGCTCCCTTCTGACAAGGAAAGTAAAGGTTTGGAAAGGTTGGGTAAGAAAGTATATACCTATACCTCCTCCACCTTGGCTATCAGGCACATATGTCCAGGTATGCTCTGGCCTTACTAACTCAAGCAACTCAGGCTGTTTCTCCATTGCAAGATTCAGAGGCTAAATCTCTGGTCCTTTCTCTCCTGTCATCCTCCTCTCAGGTTGCTAGACACTTTATCAAGTGTAGTTGAGATGCAGTGGAGGCCTCTGCCAGAGCAGCAGCTTCTGCTTCTATTATAAGAAGACATTCCTGGTTATGTCTCCAGGCACTTCCTGATGACATCAAGGCAAAATTGCTTGATGCTCCTCTTGACAATTCCTCATTGTTTGGAAAAGCAGCTGCTGAATTTTTTAAATCATTGCAGGAAAAAGGTGAGGAACTCCAGGATTTGAAACACTTTCTAGTTTCACAAGTTCCTAACTTTCATAGAAATTTCACTGCCAAGACACCTTTGTAAGGAAATCTGCCCGTTCCTCCATGTTTGTTTTTTTCCTGGAACTAGAGCCTGCAAGCCTTCCATGAGGTACCTCAGGCCAAGGCTGTTACTCCCGCAGCTGCTGTTGTGGCCCCTCCTCAGCAGCCCTTTCAACCCAGACAAAGTCCTCTGCACTGCCTTGTGCCCTCTTCCAAGTCATACTCCCCTAGTCCTTCACCTCTCCCTTTCACTCCCAGCTTGGATGGAGATCACTCAGGATTCCTGGGGGATCTCAGTTATCCAAAACGGATACTTTGACTTAGAAGACCCTTCCTCCCTTTCAGGAAATACCTCAACCCCCCTCCCAGTCAACTGCATCTGTTTCCCTCGATTCTAGATCAGCTTTCCAACCAAGGCACAATTCACTCTCTCTCTCCAGAACAGCAGGGAAGGGGATTTTACTAGAGGATGTTTCTAGTTGCAAGGAAAGATGGCTTTTTTAGGCCTCTCTCTCCCTATTAAACACCTTTCTGGTGGTTCCGTCCTTCAGAACTCTATCCCTACCTACGCTTCTGTCCCTGGTGCCCCCTCAAGCTTTTTTAGCTTCTCTGGATCTCAAGGATGCATACCTGCATATCCCTATACATCCCCTCTTCAGAAGATTTTTGCATTTCTCGGTGAGTTCTTTGCACTTTCAATTTACTGCCTTGCCCTTTGGTCTTTCTACTGCTCCAAGGGTATTCACAAAGTGCCTAGCCCTAGCCATTGCATATTTAAGGCTGAAAGGATTGCAGTTTCACCCATTACATGCTATTTCTGGCCAGCAGCCCAGATCTCTTAACTCAGCATCTGAACCTAGCCATCTCCTTTCTGCAGACACTGGATTTCAGAATAAATCTCAAAAATCCTGTCTCACACCAAGTCAGGATCTTATGTTTATGGGGCGCAGGTTTCGCACAGACTTGATGAGGGTTTTTCTCCCTGTGGAGAAAGCAGCCTCTCAGGACAGTCATGGAAGCTCTTCTGCGTCTTCTTTCCGTCATGGCCAGGGAATTTCTGAGACTGCTGGGGTTCATGGCCTCTACTGTTCCTATGCTGCCCTTTGCAAAGCTGCACATGAGTAAGTTCCAGTGGTTTCTAAAGACAGTTTGATCCCAGCATGCTCATCCTTTAGATGTCATGACCTTCCTTCTTCCCTGCCTGAAAGCAGAGTTAGGTTTGTGGATGTAGCAACTTAACCAGGCCAGAACTCTGGCCTATCTCTTCATGTTCCTCAACCAGCTCAGCAACTCTTCACAGATGCCTCAGACCTGGGTGGGGAGCAACCTTTGCTTCCAGGAAAGTTCAGGGCATTTGGTCCCCTTTTCAAAGGAAGGAACATATCAACATCAGAGAAACGAGGGCCTTAATTTTAGCCTTATAGACCTTTCACCCTCTGTTCTTCACAGGACCACTAAAGATTCTCCCAGATAATACCACAGTCCTGTAGTACATAAACAAGCAGGGGAGCACAAAATCCTATCTCCTCTGTTACTTGGCCAAGGTAACTCTCTATGCTGTGTACCTTCCCTCAGTTCAGAACTCTGTGGCAGACGCATTAAGCAGGTGCATGAAACAATCTCATGAGTGGATGCTCCACAGGTATGTGTTCCTGCACCAAGTTCACTAGTGGGGTACTCCAGAATTGGACCTATTTGCCTGCCCTATGAACAGACAGCTTCCTCTCTTTTGTGCAAGGGCTCTTCATTATCAAGTGTGGAAGATGGCTGCTCTGTCTTTCTCATGGAAGGGGATGTTTCTTTATGCATTCCACCCCTTCCCCTTAATTCAGAAAGTCCTACTGAAAATTCAACAGGACAAACCCAAAATCTTGTTAGTTAACTCCCTTTTGGCTAAGCCAGCACTGGTTCCTTCTTCTGCAGTTAGCCAAGGGTCATCACTACAAGTTACCTCACCATCTGAACCTGCTCACTTAGGACAAGGGATCATTGATTCACCCACATTTGCTAACTCTACAGCTGACCCTGTGGGTGATCAAACTTTGAGCCCTTTTAGGCACCTATTCTCTAAGGATGTGCTAAGGGTTTTGCAGGAGGCCAGAAAACCCCGTACTAGAAAATCTTACATTTACAAGTTGAGAAGATTTTCCATCTGGTGCCTAAAAAGGAAAGTGGATCCCTTTGGTGCAGACATTCCCCTAGTGCTTTCCTACCTTTGTGAGTTGCTCAGCAGTGGTCTTGCTTACTCATCAGTTAAAGTCCATTGCTCTGCCCTGTCTACCTGCTTGCCTCTCACCCCTCCCCTATCTTCCAGGTTAGATGTCAAGCTTTTTCTAAAAGGCATCTTGCACTTAAGATCCCCCAGGAAACCAGTTCCTCCTCCCTGGTACCCCAACTATGTGCTGGAAAAACTTATCCAGACCCCTTTTGAACCAGCAGCTTCTGCTTCCCTAATGTTTTGCACATGGAAAGCAGTGCTTCTTGTAGCCTTAACCTCTGCCAGAAGTGTTTCTGAGATTCAGGGCTTAATGGCTATGCCCCCCTTTTTGGCTTTCCATAAGGATAGGGTATCCTTGAGAACTAACCCTACCTGTATGCCAGAAGTGGTGAATGTGTTGTCACTTAATCAACCCATTCAGTTGCCTATCTTCTTCCCTTCTCCTCAGTCCTCTAGTGAGATGATTGTACATGCTATAGATGTGCATAGATAACCCAGATTTTACCTTGACAAGACAGTGTTTCTGGTAGTCTGACCAACTCTTTGTGTCATTTCATCCCAGGGCTCTGGGCTTGCCTGTGTCGAAACAAACTATATCTACATGGATTTCTAAGGCTATTTTGTTATGTTATAAATTCCAAGGAAAGTCCTCGTCAGCATCTATAAAGGCACATTCCACTAGGTCAGTTGCATCCTCAAGAGCCTTCTTCAAGGGTCTGGATGCCCACTCCATCATGGAAGCAGCCATCTGGTCTTCTATTCACACCTTTACAAACCATTACAAATTGAACACTGTTTCTAAATCTAGAGCAGGATTTGCTAGGGCAGTTCTGCATGGATTCTTGGAAAATGCTTCCTCTTAGTTTCCCCTTCTCTGTGAACCTCCTTAGGTTCCCTTTTAGCTGTTGCACTCTCCCATATGTAAAGAATGCTGCAGTATTGAATAGTTGTGTAAAATCTTACAATAACCATAGATGTCCTTATCTTCTATGTTGCAGTATTCTATCTCTCCTCCCTTCACTCCTACAGCTGCTCTTTCCTAGGATGATCCCCTTAGGTTCCCCTTGGATTTTCTTCATGTGGCTTTTTTATCTGAAGATGGTACATGCGGATGTCTCTTTTATGGCTAACGTTGCCTGCGTGCGATGTCCCGTGTACAGGCAATGTCTCTAAGCTTTTAGCCAGACGTTGAGTCGTCGGGTGGAATGCAACCGTATGTAAAGAATACAGCAACATAGAAGAGAAGGGCATCTGTGGTCATGATAAGATTCCACACAACTATACTATCTTCACAAATGAAGCACTACTCTTTATCTTGTCAGGTCATTCCTGTTTAATTGTCCAGAATTTTGAAGGATGCCATGATTTTGTCTCATATTATTTGATCTGTTACTCTTTAAAAGTAGTGGTTCTCTGGAAAGTCAATGAGGATTGCAGTCATTAAATAATGACAGACATTTGTGTTTCAGACTTCATATCATTCAGAGCATGCATGCTTATGCAAAACCCATTCTTCTAACTACGTTTTAAGTTTATATGAATAATAATTAAAATCTTTCCCTGATTTTGGGCCTATGCCTGTTTTGGACTTTCTAAAGAATTCTTGGGGAAGAGGTTGAGAAGGACACACATGCACAACATAAGACTGTACTGAGAAGTACTAGGTAATTTGGATATAATGTTACTTAGAGGTGTGACAATAGAACATCCGGTTCTAGTCCTTATGTTAGCTAGGTCATATAGATGCTGTAACCCAGAAAACATTTCTGTGAAGCATTGGATACATACAGCCTATGTTTACTCTTTTCACTTGCATCATAGAAGGGGGTTACACCTGTGATGTATCTCTGTGTCGGTGCTGATCTTAATTTTTCACGGGAAAGGTGAGTTGGATCATATTATGAATAGCATAGATAAGATTTGACTGTGGTTTCTGTAGTGAGCAGATTGTGAGAAACCATTATCAAGATTGTATTTTTTTTTTAGCAGGCCCATTAAGTGTTGTGTGTCTTCCTGATTGCAGAGACTTTGCTGGAGTAGATAATTTATTTATTACTGAATGAAATTAATTTATGCAGTCAGAAGGCTTTACGTGTGTTAGCTTTATTTGAAATCTGTAGCTTCTTTAAGTCACTATTTCATGTTCATCTGCTGAGCTGACAGACAGCCCTGAAGGTAGAATGTGATCATAGAATGAAAATGTAGGTGGGGAGCACTAAGATATCAGAAAGGGTTGCTTTGCGTGATATGATTGACTGAGTCAACAAAGATGTTTATAATCGTTTTGTTTCTGCTAGCATGTTTTTTGTGGTCCTTGTATCATTGCCATTTGTTAATGTTTGGTATTTTGATTATTTTTACCTTTAATTATCAGGGAGAAAGGCTGAAGCAACATTGCAGGTTGTTAAATAAGTAGAAAAAGTGACAAAAATTTCTAGCGTGAGGTCATTTACAATTCAGATTAAGCTCTGACAAGGTTGTACACATCCATGCACTTGATATTAGCATTCAGCAAATCTAGTTGTTTTTCTGCAAGTACTGCAGTGCATTAACCTTTTACCGTCACGGTGCAACTGTCTCTCTTGCAAAGTGCTCTGTGTCATATTCGGTTTAATGTATTCTATCCTTTGAAGCTTAATATAATGAAAATTAACTGAATATTCAAAAGATAAGCACATCAAATTTTAAAACTCTCTTCCTAGAAATTGTAGGTCTGGTGTATTTTTAATACAAGCTTTTTTTTTTTTTCTTAAATACTTTTTCCTTATTTAGTCTGTGTTGCTAATTGTTTTCTAAAAAGCACTGGTCTTTCATTTTAATCACATGCAGTAATTAAAAACAAAAGGGATATTCCTGTTGTAAACGGCTCTAACTGTACATCAAAGACTGTTAAGGGACACTTGCACATTTCATATCTGGGCTGGTTTATTCATACACTGAATGAAACCTTTGTTCTGTTTATTTGCTAGATGTAACTTTCACTAAGGATTATAGACAGGAGGACTGTATTTTCAGATTTGCTGTAAAAAGGTTTATGTGTTGTTTTGAGTGTAATACTGAAAGTGAACAGGAGCACATAGGAATTGACTTCCTGCAGTTTTTCTGTTGTTGGAGCCATATTACTGTATTTCATTCTACCAGTACTAAAACTGCATTTCGTTAGCAAGCAACATGTATGCTGTTCCTGCATCTTTTACTTCAGAGTTATCATCTGTCCCTCAAGTTAAGGTTCACTAGATTGTCCCTGGGATTCAGAAACATCCCTAACATAGCTGCATGAGGGCTACTGCAGAGATGCCAGGAGGCACAATGTGACTCAAAGGTAATTATCAGTTAAGGAGGAATTTAACCATCTCCAGCATTATTTAATTAAGAAATCCAGTCATGTAAATGATAGTAGTGGCAGAGGGAGAGGTGTTTTATGAGTGCATTTAATGAATTATGAAACAGCAGCTGCAAACGTTTCATGCACACAAATGTGTGCAAAAACTGAATTTCGCGATGGTATGAGGATACCGTGTCCTTATGAAGTTTTATGCTTTGATGTGGGAAGAAGACAGGGGTGTAGAAAAGTCAGAAAGGGAGAAGAATATGCAGGAGGAGCATAAACAAAGGCATATGGAAGAACATTTTTAGAGTGGGGAGGGGATGGAAGGGTATGTATATTTCTGGGACAGGTGCCCATTTTTTTTTTCTTGAAGGTTAGATGGGGAGGATGTAAGGAGAAATCAGAGGATGTATAGGGGACAGAAGTGTGGGATCAGGAACACATGAACAAATACAAAACAAAGACCAACAGAGGTGGCATTTGCACAAAGTGGAGTTGACAGTGGATATATAGACATACTGGCAGAGGAAGGAAAATGGTGATGGGGAGAACTGGACAACAAACAGGAGGGTGGTGGTGACAAACAAGTAAGGCGAACACCATGATGGGGATACAGTGGAGAACCAGCTCCTGATCATGCTACCTGTGCTATATCCAGGAAGAGGTCAGCCATAACAGTGACTGCCCAATGCTGGGTCCAGCCTCCGATGGCACACAAGGCAGTGCCAGGCAGTAGTGTAAATCTACAAATTGCACAAGACTCCTGTCCAAGTGGCCAGTGTGGCCTTTAAGCCATTTGTCCACAAACTTGTCTGTCACCTCCTCCATTTCCTGCTGACTAATGAATTTTAACTCACTTGTGGCGTCACTGGAGGGAACTGAAGCACTTCCCTCTGGTGATCGACTAGCACCACCAGAGGCTGCCAGGGACACATTCAGGTCACACACTGCTGCTGGACCTCCCTGACATCATGTGCAGTAAGTTGCGGTAAATTGAACTGGTGTAGTGCTTTATGCCATGGCATGACACTTGTAGTTGCTGATATGTGGAAGTTTAATTGTAAAATACTAATGTTTGTTGTGTGCATTACTGTGTGAGAGAGGAAGACTAGCTCAGATTGAGCACTGTGTATATGCTAGTCAGTACTAATATGCAGTTCTTGTAAAGTGTACTTTTTCCATCTATGTGACTGTCATTTGCTTCAGTATGTGATGTGGTGTCCTGTAAAGGAGGGTTTCGTTTGTCAAGCAGACAGTCCCCTAATGAGCCCTTTGAGTGCAACATCTTTGGATGATAGAGGGCAGGAGAACATTAGCTTCACTCTGTCCAGTGTGGAAGATGGATAACAGGAGTTGTTACCTGTAGCTCCGAGGGGCTTGCATGCAGTGCACCTTGTATTCCATAACTCTCCTTTACATGACTGCATGATTGGTGTGTCAGTGCGCCTTTTGCACACCCCTGTTATTGTGGACTGAAGCTTTGAGTAAGTGTGTGTGTCTTTTTAGTTGGAGGAAGTTAGACCTACACTACCACTGAGTAAGTCTGCTGATCTGATAATACTCCACTCGATTTGCACCAGTCACAGATGATTTGCCTGCTTCACAGTTTACTTTGGTGGCGGATTATCCTTTGGCTTCTGTGATGTGTAGCCTTTCTCTTTCTACATCTTTACTAGGCTACTGTATGTCTGGATTGTGGTTGTTGTAGTGGGGGGCCCTCTACACATGCTCACTCAGGAGATCTTGGAATGCATACTCATCCTATGCTACATAGGCATCAGCCTACTCTAGGGCTGCACACCCACTACTGTCAGAGGTTATATACCAGCTGAGTATGCTGTGGAGGTGAGCATATTGTTGCTGACATTCAGAGCGTGTACCATTGTCAGGGAGATTGTAGAATAATGGCAGGCAATCCACTGCTCAGCTTATAGCACTTCTTCCAACAGGGCTCATTTGATGCATTTCAGCACATTTGTACCCGTCAACAGCTTAGATTCAAGCAGTGTGTTTGCCACTGTGGCTCATTGATTCACGGAACCTGTCCAACATACACCGTGTTTTCACAAGATGATCTGTTCAGGGTAATTTTTCCACGTCAGAGCAGCACCCTGAAACATACCCTGTATAATGCTCCCACATGGATGATAGTCATAAACTTGGCTTGTGCCACATCATCGGTGGCACTTAAAAGGGGTCGTGTCAATTAGTCATATTTGTCTGTTGCTGAAATATGGGTATATCATTTATGACTTGCCACCAGCTTACATCTATATTTCTTTGCTCTTGCATGTGGTCTTGTCTGAAGGTGAATGACACTGCAAAATAAAATTCTGTTTGGCCGAGGATAGCATTATTCTGTAGGCTGTCCATGAGCATGGTTGGTTAATGTTCCGGAATGAGAGTTCTTTCCAGGCCTTCCATGAGCTTGTCTGGAAGGACCTTTTACAGGAGATTAGTATTGTCAATGGCCATAATAGGACATAACAGGTACAGAAGTATCACCAACGTGAATGCATGTGTGGAACAAGGTAACCCACCTTGCAGATGAGTAGAGGGCCACAGGTGGGGGTGCACCAGCAGAGTCTTTGACAGACACAGAGGGGTTCCTGTCCATCTCTTTTTTGGGATCAATATAATTCTGCTGTCCATGGTAGGGTTCTTTTCTTGGGTGATGAACTGCAAAGAGCACCTGGATTATCAGTTGGTGATACCCCAGGTGGATGTGTTGTAATTTATGGTACTATTTGTACTACCTTTCCAAATCAGGCCGTGCATGGCTTCTTTGTTGTTACAAGAACATCAGGAGTACAGCTACAATGTCAAGCTGCTCAAAGTATGCTACACTAGATTTTCCATATGACTCTGTTATATAGGATTGCTTACACTGTCCGGTGGGTGTTGGCAAAGATTGGATTCATGGACATTTTTTATGCTTATGCATTTCATAGGTGGCTGTGTTGAGTTCCTCCACTATGGATATAAGCCTGCCTGGTGTCAAGGAATTGTCTGGGCCCAAAAATGATGGCAGCCAAATCCCAGTGCAATTGGGGGGGGCATGGTGGCATGGTGGCAGTGGTAGACATGGGTAATGTGATAACCATATCCCCTCCACATCCAGGGACACAATTCCCACACCTGTGCAACTTACCCCTCAGAACCAAGATGGCAGAGTAAGACTGGATGTCAGATGCACATTAGCAGAAGATGTGACCTCATCTCCTTTGGCAGAGCTACCTGTGGCTGCTGACAGCTTTATTGAGCATGAGGATGGCGGGGATCAGCATACTGATGACTGTCCACACTACTGGTACCATTCCCTCTGATGTGAGTGTCTCCAAGACCACTACAAAGCATGTGCACAGGGACATGCAAAGACCACTGTAGACGTAACTGAGCTTGATAGGGTTGTACTTAATCTGCATGGTGACCTCCAAGTGTGCCTGTGATGTATGTACAGACTTGTGGAGAGCGGATCCAGGGAGTCTGTATGCTGTAGATGTCCCTGTGTATTTGCCCATCATGGTCACCACTGTTCCCATAGCTGGTTTACCTCCACCTCTAGTAGAGAATACAAAGTGACCCAGACTTTACACAATAGCACATTTAATCATTGCAAAAAATTCAAACCAAACTCCGTGTAACATCCTCGAGCATGACCCCTGAAAGAGCAACATCATAGATTGTAATTAAAAGCTGCTTGAGAGTATTTGGCAGTATCCCCAGCATGAATGCAAGTAGTGGTTGGTCAGTGGAAGGCAGGGCACAGTTGGAAGCACCGTGTGTCCTACTAGCACAAACACTGTACCTGGGATGAGGCTGTGTGTGGTAAAGTGCATTTATCCATTTGTATTCAGCCCTTCTGAAAGTATCTCTCTTATTTTCTGCCTTTTTTCTGTATAACTCTCGTTTTTTTTTTCAGTTTTTAAATATGGTTATTTCTTATACATAAGAGCTCTTGAAGACTCTTGTTGGGGAAGAGATTTAATCCTATGATTTGTATTATGCTCATGTGATATGAAGAAAAATTGTCTAAGTGTGACTCATTTCATGAGCAATTCAGAAGGTGCTAGCACAGTTTAATAAATCAAGAGAAAAGACCACTAATAGTACTGGAGCAGCAATGATGTGTATGTTAAACATGGCATAGAGCCTTGTCATAGTAAGGGTCTACTTCGATCCATCGAATTTTCAATTTATCAAAACTGATGTAGCCGATCCCACTTAAGCGAAAGTGCGTTTAAATGAAAATGCACTTTTGCAAAAGTCATTTCATTGAATTAAAAAAAAAAAAGCATAAAAAGAAACAAAATCCAACAAAAGCATTTATGCAGGGGGGCAACCCCCCACACCCCGCTACATATATATATATATATATATATATATATATATATATACACACATACAAACTCCGAGATCACACTGCAGTGGCGAAAAGGGAATATTCCCTTATCCTCACTGTACCGAGATCTAGCAAAACTACTCGATGAAATGATTTTTGCGAAAGTGCATTTTCATTTAAACACTTTCGCTCAAGTGGGATCAGCTAAGTCAGTTTCGATAAACTGAAAATTTGATGAGTCGAAGTAGATCCCTTAGTAAATATCTGTGTCAATTAATGTAATAGTCATAACCCAAAATGCACCCTGCTGCCATTCTCAAACAATCTCTTTATCAGGAAGCTTTTTCTTGGCCAAGGTCGCAAAAATCTAATGTTTTGTCAGAATATGATATTCCCCAAGTACATAAAGTAGCATACCATAAACCTGTACATATTCAGAAAGTCTTTCTGCAAGGCACCTTCAGCGGAAGATGTGAAGATTATTTTCGCTTTCCTCATTTACCAATGACAGTTGAAAAAAAATACTTGAAAGAACATGAGACATACAGACATTGGTTTGCAGATATGCTTACCAAAACAAGTTACAGTGGAAAGGATAGCCAGATTAAAAAAAAAAAAAAATTAGTCAGAAGAGGAATCCAGTCTTTGTTTACCTTCATGTAGGACATAAGTTGTGTCCATGTTTTAATAGTCAAAGCTATCAGGATTATTTTATTGAACAAACTAAAAGAAAAGTTGCTTTGTGCTCAAATTCAACATTCACTTAAGATATTCATTCCCATTTTTTTACTGTCACTAGTAACTGTTATCTTGCCCAGAGAATGCCCTGTGTAATCATAGAGGTGCCATGTGTAAAGATTCTTTGAATATACAAAGGGTTATGATCTGTTTGAAACTTCTATGCCATAAATATCTTTATGGAATTTTTGTATCCATATACTGTTGTTAGTAATCAGACATTATTCAGAAGAGATGACAGTAACAACCTGTTTATCAGCTCACGTAATATCAAGAGCAGATAGAGCATTTCCAGCAGCTTCTGAGTAAAGAAAACCTAACAGAAACTATACTGCCCCATACACAGCCTCCGTTGAAAGAGGAAAAGCCCACCCTAAAAGTGAGAAAAGCACTAAGGACAATGAAGTTAGGCAAAGGAGCAGGCTCAGATGAGGTCACGGCAGATATGATCAAGTTGTTAGGTGATATAGGGGAAAATGGTTCCCGGCGATACCCTAAGCAATATAGCGAAGAAAGCTGAATGCCAGATGACTGGTGAATAAGCATCCTAGAGCCAGTTTACATGAACAAAGGGAAACATTCACAACTGCAGACATTAAAGAGGTATCCATCTCCTGTCACACTGCATGGAAGTGATGGAGAGGGTGATGCAGTACAACCATCACAGTGTTTGCAGTGAGACAGGTAGTGGGGAAGGAGTGGGCATTCCTAGAGTTGGAGGAGGCAAATTACATGGTCCCAAGAAAGCCGATTTGGGCAGTCCTGTGGTGATTCAAAGTCCCAGAAATATTGGTAGAATTAGTGTAGGCTATGTATGAGAGCCCAATGACACAAGTACAAATAGTGCTCAGAGTCATGGAGTTTTTCCCAATGGGAGTGAGGTGTGCACCAGTGTTCAGATTTGAGCCGACTTCTGCTCATATTGGTGATGAAATACATTAACAAACAAGTTGGTGGGAATAGACTGACAAAGCTGCGGTATGCAGATTGTAGATCAATGAAATTTAGCAATACAGCAATATATATATCATATCTCAACAAAAAATAAAAATGAAAATAAAAATATGAAAAATAACCCCAGTAGAAACATGGAGCATAATAAAAACATCATGATGTCAAATAAAATAGTGTATGAATGAATGTAAAGGTGAGTATGAAACATAAATAAACATGGTGATGTACAGATGTGAATGTAATATATATATATATATATATATATATATATATATATATATATATGTATAGTATTTATAGTGTTATGTGTTTTTATTTTAAACTACGTGACTCTAATATGGGTTTGATTGTAATAAATTGATTTAAACCTGGTTCCTGATGTGCTTTTAATTTTAATATCCATTTGAGTTCCACTTTTTCTAAATAATTCATATTGTTACCTCCTCTCTTATTCATAATAATTTTCTGAATGACCCTGAATCTGAAACTATGTCCTGTGAATGCTGAGCAATGTTTAGCTAAGGCTGCATTTTCTGATAAAGATGACTGTACAAAGGCATTTATTTTGCTTAATTTATCTAGGTCAGAAGCTATAGAAAGGGAATGCTCATTTGTATATGGACCAGCTATCTATACCGGAGAAGGGGAAAACCATCATACTGTTTAACCGGCTGAGTCATGGGAAGACCCTGAGTGCTTTAAATGTAAATTTAGAGAAATGTATAATCCCCAGACAAATGTTACAATGGAAAGGCACATATTTTACACAAGGGGTCAAAAGCCTGGTGAAACGTTTGCAGCATATATAACTGACCTGAGAAATAAAGCTAAAAGGTGCAGATTTGGTGATTTAAGGGATGAATTGATAAAGGACAGACTTGTGTGTGGTATAAAAGATGATGCTGTGAGAAAGATTTTGCTTCGTGACTGTGATTTAACTTAGAATATGGCCACTGAGATTTGTCAGGTATACAAGCTCAGAGAAAAGCACACAAATATGCTTACAAATGAGAACAGCTCTGGAAGGTACAGCGATAAAGCTCATGATGGTAGTATGCAGCACATTATTAAAGGAAACTGTTCCAAGCACACAGCAGCAACTGTAGCCCCTGCAGCACTCACTGGTAAACCCCAGAGCTTTCTAGCAAATTCCAGAGTTTGCACAGGCTCAGTGAAGCATGAGTGAGTCAGCAAATTCAAAGCATGGGCCCCAACTTAATTTCATTGTCAGCTGTTGTAGTTGTGGTGGAAGTCATGAATCTAAAAGGGAGAAATATGTAGCTTTTGGTTAACAATGCCAACAATGCAATAAATAGAGTAATTTCAAAGGGTTTTGTAAATTAAAAGGCCCATATTCTTTTATTAAAAGGGAACATTTTAAGAAATGAGTCTATCAGTTAAACAGTGACATTTCTACTCTTTATGTTGATGGTGTTTCAATGCATCATGAAACGGTCAGTGCAGTAGATTTAAGGGCAAAGAGTGAAGTATTTTGTACTGTTTGGATAAATGGCAAACCCATAGAGCTCAAAGGTGACACAGGTTCCAAGTGCAATGTTATGTCAGCAGAAATATTTGCCAGTGTGTGTAATGGTGAAAGGCTTGATTTGGCAAGGTGTCCAAAGCTTGTTGCTTATGGAGGTGAAGAAATTCAAACTGAAGGCTCAGTAGTGCTTTCCTGTTGCTTCCAGCAGAGTGGAAGAAGCTATGACTTATTATTTTATGTGGTAAAGAAGCATATGTCATTATTAGGGCTCAGAGACAGTTTAAAATGGGACTGTTTTCATTTAATAAGGAAGTCCACCAAGTTAGCTTAAAAGACCACTACTATAATTTTGTCCAGTACATTTTTTCTACCTATGCTGATCTTTTTGAAGACAAACTAGGCAAACTTCCAATTGTGTACTCCATGAAGTTAGACCAAGAGGTCAGTCCCAGTTATCAGGCCAGCATGTAAAGTTCCAATAGTAATGCAGGACAGAGTTAGAAAAAATGGTGCAACAAGTGTGATTTGTCCAATTGAAACTCCGACTTAGTGGGTGTCTTCCATGGTGGTAGCTCATAAGAAAAGTTCAGATGACATCAGAATATGTATTGATCCACGCAATTTGAGCAAAGCTCTGCAAAGACCTCATCATACAATGCACACAGTTGAAGAAGTCTCAGCCTTGATGCCAAATGCCACTATTTTTTCTATCTTAGATGCAAAGAGTTAATTTTGGCAAATTCAGCTTGACAAGAAATCCTCATTGCTCTCTACGTTCAGTAATCCATGTGGAGGTACAGATTTTTGAGAATGCCATTTGGGATAAATTCTGCAAGTGAAGTCTTTCAATGTGCAATGGAGCAAATTTTTTCTGGGTATCCTTGTGCTATTATAGTTGACGACTTACTGGTAGGAGGTCATGATGAAGCAGAGCATTACAGAAACCTCAAAGTTCTAGAAAGGGCATATCAAGTGAATCTGAAGCTCAGTCTACACAAATATAAATTCAGGCTATGAGACATTCCTTATGTTGGTCATTTATTTACAAGTACAAGAATACGACCAGCCCCTTCAAAACAAACAGCCATTCTCAAGATGCCCATTCCAGACATTGTTCAAGCTCTGTAGTGTTTTCTTGGCAAGGCTAACTACCTAGGCAAGTTCATACCAGACTTGAGCCAACTATCAGCACCACTCAGGGAGCTGACACGTGAAAATGTATCCTAGTCTTGGTTAGAGCAACACCAAAGAGCATTTGATGTCCTGAAATAGAGAATTGCTAGTCCACCAACACTCATATTCTGTGTATTCACAAGCCAGTAACACTTTCCTTGATGCTTCGAAATTTCATCTAGGTGCAGTCATACTAAAAGAGGTTCAAACTGTTACCTATGCTTTGAGAACTCTTACCCAAACTGAAATGCAGTATGCCCAGGTTTAGAAAGAGCTTTTGGCAATTGTGCTTGCATGTTCAAAGTTCCATGATTATCTTTCTGGTAGACCTATCCAGTTCGAAACCGACCACCAACCATTAGTCACTATCTTTAGCTAGCCTATGCATGCAGCCCCAGCCAGTCTGCAATGTTTGATGCTAAGATTGCAAAAGTATAATTTCAATCTTGTCTACAAGGAAGGCAAACTTCTTTATCTTGCTGATGCATTATCCAGATCACCCAGAAACACCACAGAACAGCACAAGAATGACAACCTTAATTTTGAAGTCATGGAAGTGAGAAATTTTTCTTCTACACATCTTGCTGAGTTGAGAGATCACACAGCCGCAGTTCCATTTTTACTAAGGCTCATCCACTTTATCAGTCCAGGTTAGCCATCAAAGCAACCTAGCTTACCTCAAGAAGTGCAACCTTATTTTCGATACAGGGATGAAATTTTGTCTGACAAAGCTATCATTATGAAAGGTCCAAAAGTAATTGTTCCAGAGTCCTTGCAACCAGAGTACATTACTATATTGCATCATGGTCACCCATGAACCAAATCTACGAAAAGAAGGGTGAGAGAACTAGTATTTTGGCCTTCTATGCCATAAGACATCGAGAGAGCACTTTTATCTTGTTCAGTGTGTAATAGTACAAAGTCACATCAACAGAAGGAGCCACTTCAGCCGAATCAGATTCCCAGATTACCATGTACTAGTCCACACAAAGTTATTTCTGACAATGGCATGCAATTTATAAGCCAACAGTTCAAAAGATTTGGTGAAGAATGGGACTTTACTCATATCACAAGTAGTCCAGAGTACCCACAGTCAAGTGGTTTGGTAGAATGTGCAGTTCAAAGTGCAAAACAGTTATTAGAGAAGTCAAAATGAGATAATAGTGATGTTTTCCTGAATCTGTTGAAGCTCAGAAATGTTCTTCGTGATAAACATCTTGGTTCACCTACTCATAGATTTCTGTCGAGACAACCTAGAACCATATTACCAATTAGTAGTCAATTGTTGGTTCCATGCATCAAGAACAGTAGGTTAGTGAAAGCCAATCTGTTGAAGAAGTGCTTAACCCAAAAGTTCTACTATGATGAGACCAGTAAACTGCTCAATCCATTACGAGAAGAAGTGATAAGGATGCAAACGTCCAGGGGTTATGATCAGATTGATGTCATAAAGAATATTGGTCCAGAGCTGAGATTGCACATTGTGGAATCACACAGAACAGTTTTTATGCAGAATCAGAAGCATTTGAGACTGGTGGCTGAGCCTATACCACAGCACATAGCCTGTGAGAAAGACTCTTATTTCAGAGTGAGTTGTTTAGTGTTCCAGTTCCTGAGGAAGTTCCAGAGGACATTCCCATTCCTATGATGAATCCAGAAGTTCCTGATACGAGTTGTGCACCGCGGACTGTCCCTGTTGCCAAATTTGGTCCAAAATTTTATGAAATGAGATATGATCGCATGTCTAAACCCTGTAGCAGATATAAAACAACTTTGACATGAACATTGTGTTGTACTTCTAATGTGTATAGTAATGCATGTCTAACTTGAATACTGTTCGTTCAAAAGGGCAATCTTTTAAGTGGGAGGATGTAGATCAATGTCTGTGTGTATACCTTTAAGAAGCTATCCAATGGCTTGCACAAGTGTATAAATACTGACCACATGCAAGTTAGACTGCCATTTTGTAGTAAGCCGTTGAGATGTAAGCATGTATGTATGTAAGGTCTGTCTGTTAACTTTGTTCATATTTAATGATGCTACTATCCATCCTGATGTGTTTCTATGTATTAAAGCATCTAAACGAAAGTCCCAGCCACCTTCCCATATGTGTTAGAGATGAACAAACGACACAGATGATGTGACATTACAAGCAACCTCTGAACAAGAATTTCAACAAATGATATGGCAACAGAATGCAAAAACAGGAGGCACATGGAATTAAACTGAGTACAGACAAAACAAATGTCATGGCAGCAAATTGGGGGTAAATTGGAAGAAGCTAAAAATTAAGATATAATGGAAAATAGTGGAATAGATTAACAGTTTCAAGTATCTAGGGTGCAGGTGGTTGAGAGAATGAGGAAATCAAAGCTAGAATCACTGTGGCTGCAGCCAACTGGCACAGATTGCCAGGGGTAGTGTGCGGCAGAAGAATGCCAAAAATGCTGAAAAGTGAAGTGTACATAACAGTGGTGTGACCAGTACATCTCAATACTACAGAAACTTGAGCAGTGAAGGCACAGCAGTTGAGTAAGCTAGAGGTAATGGTGATGAAGTGCCTGAAAAAAGATGGTCAAATATACAATGTAGGACAGACAAAGAAATTATGACGACTGTGCAGAATCCAGCTTCACAGAAGAGAAAAGAGAAGAGATTATGGTGATAAGGGTGTAGGAGAAGAAAGGCAGAAGATGTTCTGATAAAGAAAAATTAAGAGAAACAGGAAGAAGGCAAGAGGAGACAAAGACATCCAGCAAAGAAATTTATGGGTTTCATGAGAGGCAACCTGTGACAGTAAGGCATGACAGTTTAATGTAAGAAAGTTGCACTTTCACCAACCGTTCCTACATATGCAACCCTTCCCATGGAGAAGTAATTTTGGAGATCTAGGGAGTAATTATTCCATACAATCTGCTGCATGTATCCCTCGTTCTTTCTTTTCAGGATGACCTCTTTGCATCTGCCGGGAATGAACTTATGTGCTACTGTCATGTCTAGTCTAACCTCAAGGCGAGTAGCGCTTTTGTTTTAGTCCCTCTGAATTACATCTTACCCTGCTTCTCACAACTTAAAAGCCTAGCCAAGAATTTCACCCATGTTCCCACAAAGTTTGCACCTGTTTTCCCTGTCCAGCAGGGACACAGGTGGGATCCCAGGGGTATATTTTCTGTTTCCCATCCAGTCATCCAGGTTCCCCTTAGAGGGCTAGTGAGGCACTCTCCTTGACATGGAAACAAAGTCTGTTCCACTGATGAGGGAGTCACTGGGACACAACGCTTCCTGCCAACAAGTTCTATTAATGTTACAGACCAGGTTGAGACCTTGTGTGTGGGTTGCACGAGTGGAGTTTGACTTACGGATATGCAGCAACTCCATTGAGGCTGAGTTTGAGACAGCCTTGTATGCCAGACACAGGTCACCTCTGAGCAGTCTGTATGAGACTGAGTAGAGGGACAGGGCTTTTAGCTTATCTGTATAGGATAGGTGTTTGAGACCCTAGATTTTCCTGGTCAGGAACCTCTGTGGTCTCTCCAGCTGCTGAATGGGTAGGTACATGCCAAAAGGGGCATTGCACTTGATAATGGCTCAGATAAGGGAGGAGTACAGGGATGTTATGACCTCCTTGTTTCTCGACGAAATACCCTTGCTTATGAGGTGGGCCATGTAAAAAGCATTCCGTACAACGGAGGCAACATGGTAGTCAAACGACAGGTTGCTATCAACCTGGGTGCCCAAGTCCCTCACAACTGTTTGCGTGCTTAGTATGTTGTTCCCAATGTGATAATTGGTGGGGACACCATTTTCCCCAAAGGGGATAATGATGCATTTCTTGGTATTCAGTTTGAGGCCATGCTTCTGGCACCAGTCATTAGAGTGGTTAAGGCCCTCTTGGAGGATGTTCACATCACTAGGAGAATTTATGACTGTGCCCAGCTTGCAGTTATCTGCAAACCTGGTCAGCCACAGACCACTGGTTTTGGCTTGCACCTCAGAAAAGTATATCCCAAACAGCAGAGGCCCTAAGACCAATCCTTGCAGTCTGCTGCTTGTTACGGGTCTACTACTAGAGGTGGCTTCCCCTATTTTGACTGAGTGGGTTCTGTCACTGAGCCAGTTAGCTACCCATCTGGTAACATATGGGTTGATCCCTAGCTGGGAGAGTTTCAGTTATGCCTGAGTGGAGAATAGTGTCAAAGGCTTTGGCTAGGTCAAGGTAGGCGGTGTGCACTGTCTTGACCTCATCCATGGCTTTGGTGACTGTTTTGAAGAAGGCAACCAAGTTTAACAGGCAAGATCTCCCTTTGACAAAACCAAATTGTGTGGGATCAAGCGTTTGGTGGTTGCCAATGTCCTTGTTTTATAAGGTCCATGATAATGCATTCCATGGCCTTGCAGATCAGGATAGTTAGGCTGATGGGCCTATAATTGCCTGGGTCAGTGGATGCTCACCTTTGTACAGAGGGATGACCGTGGCTGTCCTCCATTCTGCCTGGATGAAGCTGGTGCACAGGCTTTGGTTAAATAGGGTGTCTAGTGGTGCTAACAGCTCTTGCCTGTGTTCATGTAAGACACAGCCAGGGATGTTTTCAGGCCCCATGGAGGCTGTATTTTCTTACCTTTGAGAGGGCATTAATAACCTGCTCCCTGGTGATGAGGGGAGGGGGGGCAGGTGCTGGGGATGTCCTGGTTTACTAATGGGGGGGACAGGGGGGTGAAGTCTTAATTGAACATGTCTGCCAGCAGGTTGGCTATATCTATGGAATTTGTGTATGTGGTATTCTTGACCACCAGTTAAGAGCAGATTTGGGTTCTACCTTTGAAGTTGTGGACGCATGCGAAGAAGGCCTTGTGATTGTCCTTAGTGGATGTGGCCAATTTGAACTCGAAGTTAGCCTTAGAGGATTTCACCCCATGACCATATTTGCTTGTTCAGATAAAAGAGAGATTGCTTCCAACTTGGCACCTGCTCCTTCATGGTCCTGGACAGGAATTTCTTCCTTTTTGTTAGAGTCTGTTTATTGCTGCTGTCCACCAGACAGGTTTACTCTTCCTTGAAGAAGATGATTTGGTCCTGTCAGGTATTGCTGAGTCCATGCAGCTGTACAGGTGCTCATATAGTTTTTTGGTGTAGGCTTGGACATTAGTGCTTGGTTCAGCTGAAGGGATGGTGGCTGTGAAGCTTATTTTACCTGCTCTCACGAGGTTGTAAGTCAGCTTTTGAAAAGCTTTTTTGTTCGACCCTGGCAAGGGGGGAATCAGGGGAGAAGGTGGCTTCAAAAGTGCTTGGTTTATTGTCGGATCCTACCAAGTTGGATGACACTGTAGGGGTGCTACAATGGCTACTCATGTTGGTTAGTACCAGGTCCAGGATATTTTCACCTCTTGTGGGGGTGTCAACCAGCTGATCCAGTGCATTGGCAGTGACAAAGTTGAGTCTTGTTAGTTTTTGCTGTTTTCCTTTCAGCATTAACTCTTGTAGGATCTATTTGCCTGTAGTTACACCCCAGCATTATGTTTACTGCTGCCTATGCCCTACCATTGTGCTGTCAATGGTCCACCTCTGGTATGGGCTACACCTTCAGACTCCTTCCCAGTCTGTTGCATCAATTCCACACCTCCCAGCTAATACCTGACATGAGAGTTGTTTGGGCCCATGTATACTATTTTACATTTGTTTAAGCTGCCTCTTTTCTGTCCAGTGTTCAACATCTAATCAGATTTAGGCACAGGGACATTCCTACATTCACTTGTTTGTTTTTCCTAAACTTCTGACACCACTGGGTGATTCATGCTGTTTTGTGTAGTTTGAGTGTACATTTTGATTCATACTACAGGTACTCCTTCATGTGATTACAGAAATGTTGCCTAGAATAGTAAAGGAAAATGGAATGTATGACTTAGTCATTGCAGTGGGGAAATACTCATTTCCAAAAAAAATGCATTTCACTTTCCCATTTTTTGTTTATAGTTATTACATTTGCTCAGTTTATAATGGTTTTATTGTCTTCATTCAGCTGACCAAGATTTGTTCATCAGGATTACATTGTTAGCAGATAAAACAAAGGAATACAGCAAGTGGAGTGTAACAAACTCAACCCATTACTGGTGTTTATAAATGAAATCATGACTTATAGAATTGTAGCAAAAAACAGTTTATAAAATCACATATCATTCAAGTATAAAAATTTCCTATTCATATTCTTCTACTTCAAAACGTACAGCACATGCTGAAGCATTATTTGCCACGATACAGGTGAAATTTGTAAAAAGGTCTCCCTCACCTTCCAGTAATAAGGCAGTTCATTTTTTTCTCCTTTACAGTGACCAACAAAATCTTAGATATTATTTCTTGACTGTGGTATATAACAGATTAAACCTTTAAATGTTAGTTCAAAGACAAGGAATGCATGCGATATGGTACTATCCATTCTAAAAGTCAGTCGTAGGAAAACTTATTGAGGGTGGACAATAACCAGGTTTTGTTACTCTTTATTGATCGTTCTAATGTCACACACACCCAAATGATAGAAACATGCAGACACCACCTAACCAGCATCAGGACTCCAGGACCGAGCATGGTCACTGGTACTGAAAGACATCACTAGCTGCTGTACCTGCAGGATGTCCAGAAACACTATTAAGATTTGAACCTGACATGCTTAGTGGGCAGCCAGTTTTGTAATAATAATCCAAAAGGGCCAATGCCTCTAAGAGTTTTGGGAGTACTAAGGCAAAGTAAAAACATAAGAAAAGAAAGAGTACCCGTCTTCTGTAAAATAATTTTATATAACTGTTTCATACACTTTTGCAGTGACAGACTTAATTATTCTGCTCAAGTTATTTTCTGTCTCACTGCATCTGAAATGGTTATGTAGTTTTTTTTACTTCTCCTGGGATTTAGGTCTAACTTAATTTCTGGGCATTTTTCAAATTCTGCTTAGAAATGATCTTCAGCTTTGCCAGCCATAGTACTATAACCAATCTAATTCATTCCACTCTAATAGAGATCACAGTTGGAGTCCTTGTTCACTGCTACATTGCTGCATCTGCAGCCTTATGTTATTCTGATTTGTGTTTAATACCCTCTTCTTCAACACTGTACTACCAAGCCCAGTCTGGCCTTGAGTTAACCTTGCTGTACAACCAGTTCTCTTTACTCATTGCATTCTATTACATTTGTTTAAATATTAATCAGAAGCTAATGGAGACCTTCATCTGATAGTTACAAATTACCCTTCTTTCAGAGGTAAACTGAGCATTACAACTGGAAAGTTGGGCTGGGACATAGCAGCAACACAAGTCTTAAATACAGCGAAAAATCAGGCTAAAGGTATCCAGCTGTTGAATCAACTGCATTCATACCTCTAAACTGTCCAGAGCTTTGCAGAATGTCCAGATTATTGTCTCATATGTTCCTCATAAAATTTGTGGTTTTATGACGAATCACTTAGGGTTGAAGTTACTAAATAATGACACATTTGAATTTCAGACTTTATATCTTTCAGTAAATGTATGCTGATGCACAATCTGTTATTCTAACAACTTTCTAAGTTTATAACAACAGTATTTAAAGTATGTTTCTATTTTTGAGCCTTTGTTTTCCCATTATTTTAGGCTTTGTCCAGATTTCTTGCACAAAGAGGTTAAGTGGTACGCCTGCATTACTTTATCTTTGGTAACTTCAGAAATCAGATTAGTACTTAACATTAAGTTAAAGATACTTAGCAACCTTCAGAATGAATGCTTGTCAGGAAATGATTATGTCCTTCAAAAATTCTATACATACTAATCAGCACAGCAGTACACTATTCCATCTAACTATATAAGTGGCATAGTGTGAGACAAATTGCTCAAAATTGAAATAGGAAAGAATCCTACAACAACAGGGAGAGCCACAGGACAGGCAGGTAATTTAAAACATTTTAAAATACTATGCATGGTAGTTATAGGTCCATGGGTGTGTACTAGGCTAAAGACCACTAGGGCCTTTTTAAGCCTAGCCATGCATCCCAAATCTCTGACAAGTTCTGGTATCCTTTATAAGTGTAAGCAGGGTCCTGGGAGATGAACCATTTATAGACTGTGTCTTTTAGAGAGACAGATGCCAAAACAGGGATGAGTTTCCTGTTCCCAATCCAGTTGTCCAACTTACACTTCAGTTGGGTTAGGGAGGAACTCTGCTTCATATGGATGGGGAGCCTGTTCCAGGGAAGGGATAGTCTCTGGGATACTTACCTGTCTCTCCAGCACGTCATATTTATATCACAGACAAGGTTAAAGTCTTTAGAATGGGTTAGTCACTGTTGCAGTATTCCTTATGGTAAGGGATCTCATGCCAAGGATAATCCAACATCTGGCCATTATACCAAAGCCTTTGATATTTGCAGGCATTTTATGTCACACGAATGCTCCCCATATAGGGCATAAAGGTGATGTACAGATGCACACACTTCAGAACTTCTTTGCTACCAGTCCGATCATTATCACTGAAGGATGATCTGAATGGCTTTCTTCTGCACCGGTTTCCAGAGCCATTTTTCAAATAAGTGCTCCATTAGGGTTCTTTCTTATCTTTCTCTTTTATTTTTAGTGTTGCTGGTTTCATGTCATCCAGAAAGGGAAAATATCAGTGAGGGAGGCAGATTCCACATAAAGATTGGAATGACCAGTGTTTATTCATTCTGAAGGCTTCTCATGACCATAGTCAGTGTTTTTATCTGTCAAGCATTTGTCCCCAAGATCCTTCATAGCAGCGCTTTCTCCTTGTCTATTTATCTTGAAAACCAGCATCTTAAGCTGTTCGCTCAGGGTTCTGTGGTAGAGTCCTGCCATTCAGAGGATCAGCCATCGACCAAGAAAAAGGCCAAAAACCTCAGTTATGACATGGCTGCTATCCACCATCCCTCAACATCACACTTAAGGCTTGTGAAAGCCTGGAGGATCATCCAGTTGTTGCTTCGGATTTTTTCTTTCATGACACTGTTGGAGGCAAGTGGTCTGACTTCTCACATGTCCTCGGAGGCTTTCCAAACATCTGCTCCAGACATTGAGGGGGAAATCTTGCCTGATTATATCCAAGGGACTGAGTGGCATTCTGCAGATCTTAGTGAGGGAAGAGATCCTTACTATGCTTACTGAATGTCGACAAGGGTCTGACACTCCAAACATTTTTCATGTGGATGTCCCACTAAAGAAGAAACAAAAAACAAAGGTATTTACCCTATGGTTAAGGATCCCCAACAAGACTGGGAGGATTTTGCTCATGGATTATTTAATACGTTAATGGCTTTAAAGCCTTCTTTGCCTGCCCCCCCCCCCCGGTCTTCCACTTCTCTTAAAAGACTTGGGGAGTAGGTGTCCTCTGATGAGGCTCAAGATTCAGGAGAAGAGTTGTTAGCCTCTCTTGTCAGATCACTTCACCTTGGACTATGGTCCAGAAGAAGAGAATTCCATTAGCCCAGATTCCTCTTAGAACAACACTCCTTTGGGGACACTGTTTCTTTTATGATGGAATTCTTTAAGTGGGATTGTTCTCATGTTTCTGATATCCAGAAGAGGTATTATGAACTCCTTCAGATGGAGCCTCCCAAGGTTTCTGCTTTTCCTCCACTTTTGGCTGCCCTCCTGGATACCTCTTCAGCAGCTTCTGTAGGCCTTGATTCTCAGCCTTCAGCTCCTAGGAAATCTGACAGATTTTACAAGGTGCCTGAAGATTGTAAAGTTCTGTATAAATGTCCTCCTGATCCTTCTGTGGTGAGTGTATTCTCTGACAAACACTCCAGACTCTTACAATATACTAAGCTGCTCCTTCAGATAAGGGTTGTATAGCCATGGAGAGGCTAGGCAAAAAGCTCTATCCTGCATGCCTCCCTGTCTTTTAGGGCTATTAATTACCAGACTGTTATGACCAGTTATGTTTTAGCCATTCACTCTCAAGTTTCCCAATTGATTTCTGATCTTGATTCTGAATGAATGGCTTCAGCCTTTTCATTGTTGGGTTCTGTCTCTTAAGTTGCCCACCACAGTTAAATGCAGTTATGGTGCTGCTGATGCTTCTTCCAGCGGTGGTGTATTTGGTTCTGTTATGACGTGTTACTCTTGGCTTCATCATCAGGCTTTGTCTGATAACATTAAGGCCAAATTATTGGATGATCCTTTCTATAATAAAAATATTTTTGGTACTGCTGATGCTGAACTTTTTAAGTCTCTCCAGGATAAAGGCAAAGCCTTGTAGGAGTTGAAACATATTTTTGTTTCTCCTTTTCAAAGGTTTCAGAGTAATTACCCTTCCAAATCTGCTTTTGCTCGCAGACAGTCTTGCCCTCCACAAGGTTCTAGATGTGTACCTCCTGCTAAATCTGCAAATACTTCTGTCTGACAGTTTGCTTCCTTTTTCCCTGGGCCAGGTTCTCTTGTTATTCCTTTCTCAATCCCTTCCAAATTGGTTAAGGATCACAACAGACTCTTGGGTTCTGTCCATTATCTGCCAGGATAAAGGCAAAGCCTTGTAGGAGTTGAAACATATTTTTGTTTCTCCTTTTCAAAAGTTTCAGAGTAATTACCCTTCCAAACTGCTTTTGCTCACAGACAGTCTTGCCCTCCACAAGGTTCTAGACGTGTACCTCCTGCTAAATCTGCAGCGACTTCTGTCTGACAGTTTTCTTTCTTTTCCCCTGGGCCAGGTTCTCATGTTCTTATGCCTTTCTCAATCCCTTCCAAATTGTTTAAGGATCACAATAGACTCTTGGGTTTTGTCCATTATCTGCCAGGGGTATTTCATGTTTTGGAAATCTCTTCCTTCCTTTCTGGGCATCCCTAAATCACTTCAAGAACAGCTTTCTCTCTTCTCAGAGGTACTTCATTCTGTCTTGACCCAGGGGGAACCATTCAAGCTGTGCCCCCTGCCCAGGAAGGGAGGTTTATTTTTATTCCAGAATGTTTCTGGTTCCCAGTAAGGAGGCACCCGAGACCAATTGGACCTTTCTCTCTCAAACACTTTCTCTCAGTCCCTCCTTTTGGATGCTGTCTCGTCAAACTTTATTTCCTCTTCTTCTTCCCCAGGCCTTTCTGGTCTCTGGATCTGAAGGATGCCTACATTAATATCCGCATCCATTCCCTTTTCAGGAAAGTTTTGCATTTTTCTGTTTCTTCCTTGTATTTTCAGTTCTCTGTTTGTTCTTTGGCCTCTCTACTGCCCCAAGGGTATTCACCAAATGCCTCACTCCTGTCATCGTTTTTTGCAGGATGAGAAGGGTTCAGATCTTTCCTTATCTGGATGATCTGCTCATTCAAGCTTTGTCTCCTGAGGTTCTGCTTCAGGATCTCTAGTTTACTGTTTCCCTGCTGCAGAGTCTGAGGTTCATCATAAACTTTCAAGAGTCAGTATTGACTCCATTTAAGGATCATGTTTCCCTTGGTCGCAGGATCCAGACCAACCCCATGCTGACATCTCTACCTGTGTATGATTGCCTTTTTCCAGTCCCTTCTTCGTCTGGATTCAGTTACGGCCTGGGACTTTCTCAGGGTCGTCAGGTTTATGGCTTCCACCATTTCCATGCTACTTGTAGCCAGGCTACATATGAGAAACCTTCAGTGGTACCTCAAGTCAGTGTAGCTTCAACATTGTCACTGCCAGGATTCCTTAGATGTTCTTCATGTTTCACTGTTGCAGTCATTACATTTGGGTTATCTGCTTGCAGTAACCCTCAGTCGGCCTGATTAACAAAGTCTTGGGTTCTGCGTCGGATGCTGTCCCTTCTTCCATGACGTCAGGTCGTCAGGGGTATAAAACATGCAGCTGATGCCATTACCCCAGCCTTTCTTGCCGTGCAGTGCCCGAAGCAGAAGCAGTTTGCAAGTGCCAGTCGGCCGACTCCTGAAATTTTCATTTTCGAGTTTCAGAACCGAAGTCTTCAGTTAAAGCTAAGTACCCCATTGTCAGTAAAAGTTAATAATTGCATTACTTGTGGAAAGCAAATACCTCACAAAGATTTTCATTCATACTGTATTCCTTGCCTGGGCCCTGACCATGATGTACCTTGCTGTCAGTTTTGTGCTTTATTTAATCAGTGCACTATCCATCGTCTGTATATTTTAGCCTCTAACTATTTCGGTTCTTGGTTTAATTATCCAGAAATGTCATCAGTTAGCCATCCAACTACCGGGATTCCGAAAAATCGCAAAGATAAAGACAGAGACAGGCCGTCTAGGTCCAAAGCTGCCGACGACGCTTCTCCTAAGCCAGTCGCCAGTTCACCAGTACTCGGTGAGGCACTTTCGCAGCCCCTGATATCTGCTACTTCTGATTCGCAGGCCTCTACTGAGACCCATATGCTGCGAGATGCTTCAACTGTGGAACCTGTGGATGTCTCTACCTTAGATGGGTCCGGAGCCACTGTGCAGGCACCGGCTTCTGAGGGTGAATTCAGGCCTACGGACTTGCATATTAAACCGACACCTCCTTCTTCATTTAGGCCTAAATCTCGAACCATGCCTAAGAAACCGACACCCAGGCCGCATGCTCAGGCCTCAATGCCTAAAAAACAAATAAGAATGGCTGAAGATCTTGTAACATCAATCAGGGGAAGCCAACTTCCCCCTTCTAAGAGACCTAGGACTGAAGTTGTTTATGAATCTTCTGACCAGGATTCTGATTTTTCTGATTATCTGGATTTGCCCTTATCTACTTATGAGGATTCTGATGCAGAGGACTCTATTCCCTCTGCTTCCCCTCCAGAAGATTTTTCTTTTGGTGAAACCTTACATACTCTAAGGGAGCATTTCCACTGGGAAAGCCAGGATTTTTCTGATTCAAAAAAGAGGCTTAGGGATTTCTTACTCCTGCCTCAGCATAGGCCTTTAGCTGTACCTCCTGTACTAGGTCATTGTTGATAATGCCTTTTCGGAGTCTAGTTTGGCCCCTGATTCTTTACCTCCTGCTCCCAGAAAACCTGACAGATATTACGGGGCTCCTGATTCACACAAGTTTCTTTTTAAAAATTCTATTGCGGATCCAGAGACTATTTCACAGGGACCCAAGGGCATTAAGGCTTCTACTGCTAAAAATCCTACCCCTTCTGATAGTGACTCCAGGGCACTGGATAGATGGGGTAAGAAGGTTTATACTTCTGCAACCTTGGCCATTAGGGCTTTAAACTGACATTTTCATATGTTAAAGTATCAACAACATGTTGTTGGGTTGATTAAACAGAAAATTATGTTGATTCCTGACTTTGCTGAAAATAAAGAATTACAGGATTTAATCCATTCTGCTGAACAGGTTGTAAACATACTTTGCAATGTGGATTTGATTCATTAGAGGCCTCTTGCAGGGCTGCTGTTACCGGGTCTGTGCTCAGAAGGCATGCTTGGCTTAAGGAGCAATATTTACCTAATCATGTTAACACTAAACTGCTGGATGCTCCCTTAAATCAGGACCACCTGTTTTCCAACAAAGCTGAGGAAGTTCTTAAAAAGATGGAAGATAAAGCTAAATCTATGCAAACTGTTAAAGATTTCTTGCAAATTCAGCCTCCTAGATTTAGTAGGCATTTGCCCTCTAAAAATTGGTCCTTTCCAGCCCCTTCCAGGTATTCTCAAGCCAAACCCAGACACAGCAGAAACCCCAGATTTCAGTCCCAGGGGACACACAAGATTAAGAAGTGGGGGATTTCCACACCCAAATCTGGGAGTAGTGAGACTCCCCCCTATGTCTCGATGACTTGCTTTTAAAACTTCCAAGCACTTCCCAGCTGAATGCTCCTTTAGGTGGAAAGATTGGTCTGCAGGCTAAAAACTGGAAACTCATTACCCAGGACACATGGGTTTTAAATATAGTGTCCCAAGGAGACAGATTTCACTTCCACACGTTACCAACACCAAGCGGGTGGCCAGATCTACCCACAAATCAGTGGGCAGAGGCCCAAAATCAAGTTCTCTCTCTCTTAAGCATGGGGACTATTCATTTGGTACCAGATGAGAAAAGGGGACAAGGTTTCTATTCGTGACTTTTCCTGGTTCCCAGAAAAGGCAAGGCGTCCTATCCTGGACCTTACTACTCTAAACACCTTTCTGGAGATTCCAAAATTCAAAATGCTGACTCTTCACCATTTGATTCCTATGCTAGGCAAAGATCCATGGCTGGCAACACTAGACTTAAAAGAAGCATACCTGCACATCCCTATCAGGGAGTCTTGCAGAAGATACCTACACTTCAAAGCAGGCTACATGCACTATCAGTTCTCTGCACTGCCCTTTGGCTTATCTACTGCGCCCAGGGTATTCACAAAGTGCCTAGCGCCAGTCAATGCATTTTGCAGGCAAAGAAATATTCAAATATACCCATACCTGCACAATTGTCTAATTCAGGCAGAAAGCCAGGACATCTGGCCTTTGTTCAAAGGGTGCTGACTTGTCCGTGGTACACCATAAATGAACAGAAATCACACCTGGTACCCTGTCAACAAATTATATTCCTGGGAGCAAGCTTGAATACAACGTCCCAGATGGCTTTTCTCACACCAGAGAAATGGATTCATTTGACAACTTACTTCAAACAAGTGGCCACAAAAACCCAGCTATCTGCAAGGCAAATACTGCAAGCCTTGGGTTTCATGGCCTCCTGCATTCTTCTAATTCCATATGCAAGGATGCATATGAGGAAACTACAATGGTATCTCAAAAGCCTACGGTGTCAACATTCACAGGATCTAGAAGCAATGATTCCTATCTTACCTTGCCTATGCCTAGAGTTCCTTTGGTGGTCAGAGGCCTGCCACCAAAACAGGGGACTACCATTCACACTAGCCCCTGCTGCCCAAACCTTAACAGATGCATCAGACTATGCATGGGGGGGCACACCTGGCAGGGAAGTGCATTCAGGGCAAATGGAACCCAAGTCAAATGCACCTGCACATAAATCAAAAGGAAATGTTAGCTGTACAGAATGCTCTGACAGCCTTCAAGGACCACGTTCTTCCAGGACAACTAATGGTAAAGACTAACAACACCACTGTCATGTGGTAAATAAACAAGCGGGGGGGGGTACACATTCTTACCCCCTCTGCAGACTAGCCAAGGCATTGTGGAACACAGCCTTGAGCTACCAAGTGAATCTACAAGCTCAATTCCTGCCAGGAAAACTAAATACACTGGCAGACAGAATAAGCAGAAACCTCATGGACCCACACGAGTGGAAACTGGAACCAAGGATTTTCAACATGTTGATAAGCAAGTGGGGGGAGCCCAGATATAGACCTGTTCGCCTCCCCCAGAACCATCAATTGGACAAATTTTGCACAAGGATTCCCCACAAGCTAGCTTGGAAAGTGGATGCTCTATCCTTCAGCTGGAAAAACCTATCAGTTTATGCCTTTCCTTCTCTGCCTCTGCTCTCCAGGGTACTACTAAAGGTCAAACAGGACAAGCCAAGGACGATTTTAATTGCACCAGACTGGTCACAGCAACACTGGTAACCCCTCTTGCGCAGTGTGTCATGCTTGGCCCCATGGCATCTGCCTCAGACTCCTTCCCTGTTGTCTCAGCAGCAGAACCAGATTCTGCACCCTCAGCTGCAAACCTTGAACCTAGCAGCCTGGCTAATTACCTAATCTCTCCTTTACCATCCCTTAGTAAATCAGTGATGGATATCATTTTAGAGGCAAGGAGGCCTAGTACTAGAAAATCTTATGCTGCAAAATGGAAAAGATTTTGTGCCTGGAATCAGTCTCAAGGGCAGAGTGCAGCAGTGCCCAATTTACCTCAGATTCTACAATACTTGACTGAGATGCTTCATAACGGATGGTCCTTTTCCTCCATCAAATTTCATGGCTCAGCCATTTCAGCTCATTACTGCACAGAACGTCCCCTCTTCTCTCACCCACTGCTCAAGCAGTTCCTCAGAGGGGCCAAAAATTTAAGGCTACCCAGGAGAGCTCCAACTCCAGCCTGGGACCTTAACTTTGTCTTGGATAAAACTTACTTTTCCTCCTTTTGAGCCAGCTGCTACTGCAGATTTAAAATTCCTTCCTGGAAAACAGCTTTCTGTTTAGCAATCACTTCTGCAATAAGGGTATCTGAATTACAGGCCTTTACGGCAGTGAAGCCTTTCATCATCTTTCATGTGGACAGGGTGTCCCTCAGAACCAATCCCTCCTTCATGCCCAAGGTGGTATCCGGTGTGGCTCTTAATCAGTCCATTCATTTGCCTACCTTCTTTCCTAACCCACAGAACAAAGGGGAATGGATACTGCACTCCTTAGATGTGCACAGACATCTCAGATTTTACTTGGACAGGACTAAACCTCAAAGGAAATCTGAACAACTGATGGTGGCATTTGCTGCAGGGACAGAGGGGAAAGCTATTTCAAAGCAAACCATTTCAAAATGGATGGGCCACTGCATTCATTTCTGCTATAAGCACCATGGAAAACCTATCCCACAGGGCTTCAGACCCCATTCAACCAGGGCTGCATCTACCTCCACAGCCTTTCTCAAGGACATTCCTACCAGGGTCATCATAGAAGCTGCTACCTGGAGTTCTGTACATACTTTCACCAAGCGTTATCATTTGCCAATTTTTTCTAAATCCAGAGCTGGCTTTGCCACTTCAGTCTTGCAGAGTCTTGTAGCTGGTCTTAATTCTGTTTAAATTCCTCCTCCCGACTTTAGCTTTGGTAATCTACCCAAATGCAATGACTGCAACAGTGAAACACGAAAAACATAGTACAGTTGTCTACACTTACCATAAATGTATATGTTCGAGTGTCTTCACTGTTGATGTCCTGGTTACCCTCCCTCCAGCCCCCTTTCTTCTTTTGGCTCTACCTCTACTCTCCCTTACTATGCTCAAAAAGCTTTTTGGTGTATTTGCTTTTTTGTTGGAGTTATATCCTTGTAATTATAGATTTAATTGCTTCCCATTAGGGGGGCACCTGACATCTGGGGCAAGAAAAACTGATGTAATGGGCGTCGGCTGCATGTTTTATACTGCTGACGACCTGATGTCATGGAAGAAGGAACAGCATCTGACGTAGGACCCGAGACTTTGTTAATCAGGCCGACTGAGGACAACTGCAAGCAGATAACCCAAATGTAATGAATGATACAGTGAGTACACTCGAACATCTACATTTATGGTAAGTGTATACAACTGTACTTTTCCTTCCTTCCCTGTCTCATGCTTGAGTTTCAGTGGTGAGTTCATCAGCTTTGTGTCAACTTGGGTCTTCCTTTCCAGTCCCAAATTAAGACCTCTTTACAGATGCCTCAGACTTGGTATTGGGAGTTCCTTCGACTCTCTCAAGGTTCAAGGTCTCTGGCCTCTTCATCAGAGGTCAGACCACATCAGTATAAAGGAGATGAGGGCTCTGCTTCTAGCTCTTCAGCCTTTTCATACTCTCTCATCTCAGGCCCCTCAAAATTTTCACTGACAATAGCACAGTGATGTGGTATGTCAACAGACAAGGGGATACGAAGTCCTATTGCCTTTGCAGGCAAGCTCTTCAGATCTGGGATCTAGCTATCCATTATCAAGTGACTCTTCAAGCTGTCTGCATTCCCTCAAAGCATAATCTAGTGGCAGACTCTTTGAGCAGATCCAGCATGCAAACTTACAAATGGATGCTTCACAGAGATGTGTTCCTGGACATTGTTCATCGGTGGGGTACTCCTCAGGTAGATCTTTTTGCCTCCTGTCTGAACAGACAACTTCCTATTTTCTGTTACTGAGTCCCTAGTCCTCTGTCTTGGAAGGTGAATGCCCTGCTTTTCCTTGGAAGGGAATGTTTCAGTACACCTTCCCTCCCCTTTCCCTGTTTCTGAGAGTCTTGCATAACATCAGGCAGCACTCTCCCAAAATCTTATTTGTCACTCCCTCTTGGCTCAGACTGCATTGGTTTCCCCCTTCTTTCTCACTTGGCCAGTGGCAATCACCACAAGTTACATCACTGGGTGGACCTTCTCACACAAGACAAGAGTTTTTTTTTTTTTTATCCATCTTCACTTGCCATTCTTCAACTGAGTTCAACTGAGAACAAAACGGAGGTCCCAGGAAGGCAGGGTTGTGATACCTTTTAGGCACCTTTCTTTTCTTGTGGATGTGTTTCATATCCTGCAGGAGGCCAGGCAGGAAGCCCACTACCAGGAATCATATTTTTACAAATGGAAGAAATTTTCTGTCTGGTCCCTTTACAGCCATCAGGATCCTGTATCTGTGGAGGTTCCTCTGGTCTTCTCTTATTCGTCTAATCTGTTTTATGCTGGGTTGCCATATTCTTTAGTTAATACTCACAATTAAGCAATTTCTACTTTTCTGTCCTTGACTCCTCCGGCCTCTAGATTTGAGGTCAAACAGTTTTTCAAAGGCGTCTTTCATGTCAGGCCTCACAGGAAGTTTATTTCTGCCTTCCTGGGACCTCAGTTTTGTTCTTGAAAAATTGACTCAGGCTCCTTTTGAGCTTGCAGCTTCCTTACAACACTGTACTTGGAAGACTGTTCTTCTTTTGGCTCTTACTTCAGCCAAGAAGGATTCTGAAGTTCAGGCTTTCAAAGCTGTTCCTCCTTTCTTAGTTTTCCACAGGGACAGGGTGTCTCTCTGTACTAATCCTTCTTTTATGCCCAAGGTGGACACTGAGTTATCCCTTAAATCAGTCTATTCATTTGTCTTCCTTTTTCCTTCTCCATAGTCTGCCAAGTGAGAAGGTTCTTTACACTGAACTTGCATAGACAGCTCAGATATTATTTGGATAAAACTAAAGTTATATACAAATCTGAAAAGCTTTTTGTTTCTTTTCATCCCAGATCTTTGGGTTTAGTCATTTCTAAGCAGACCATCTCTTCATGGATTTCTATTTCTTTTTGTTATTTTTTTCATGGCAGATGTCTTTCCTGTTCTGTAAAGGCTCACACTACCACAGCTGTTGCTTCCTCTGGTGCTTTTTTCAAAGAGTTGGATATCAATGTCCTCCTTGAGACTGCTACTTAGTCTTCTGCTAGTGTTGACTTTGCCAGGGCAATCCTGCATGGATTTCTAGAAGGCTCTTCAGTGCCATCCTCCTGTTCCCAGGTTTCCTCTTGAGCTTTTGTACTTTCCCTTACATAAGGAATACTACAGCAGTGATATGGAGGGATATATTACAGGTGTGTAAAATCTTTTAACAGTTAATGTCCTCCTCTTCACTGTTGCAGTATTCATTTCCTACCTCCTACCCCCTTTGTTGTAATCTGTTCTCCTTGCCCTCCTGTCTGGGGTTCTCCTTCTGGATGGACATGTTCCTCTTGGTCCCTGGGGACAGTCTGTTTCTCACGGGGCTTTTCAGCTCTGAAGTATGTGCATCTGTATGTCACCTTTATGTTCTATGTCTTGTGCAGGGTGCATACATGTGACATACAGCACCTATAAATACTAAAAGCTTTGGTATACTGGCCAGACATTGGGCTGTCCTTAGCAGGAGATCCCTTAAGTAAGGAGTACTGCAACAGTGAAAAGCAGAACATTTACTATTATGGTAAGATATTCCACAACTGTTCTTTCTGGTGCTGTTTGTTTTGTGCATGTGCAGTAAGTATGTTAGGGTGGGGTTGACAACACCTTGTATGCCAGGCATAGATCTTGTCTCAACAGCCAGTGGACACAGAATACATGGATAGGGCTTTGAGATGGTCTGCACAGGATGTGCTACTTACACCCTATATTCTTTTAGTGAGGAACCTCTGTGGACTATCCATTTGTTGGATGTGCCTGGTTAGGTACATACCAAAGGGGCTTTGTAGTCGATGGTAGATCTTATGAATGATGAATATACAAAGAATAATGACCTCCTAGGATTTAGATGTCATACCGTTCTTTACAAGTTGCACGACATAGAATGATTTCCTCACTACTGTAGACACATGATGGTTAAAGGCTAGATTACTGTCTGTGTGTCTCCACAAGTCACTGACTACTGGGTGACTCTTAAGGGTGTGTTGTCAATTTGATAGTTGCCAGGGATGGATGACTTCCCAAAGGATACTATTATGCATTTCTTGGCATTTAGTTTTAGTCCATGGGTCTGACACAGGTTATTTGTCTGTGTCTGCCCTTCTTGGAGAACATTAGTGTTGATGGCGGATCTATGACTGCTAATTTGCATGCATATTGTAGGGCTGGTACACTGGGAAAGAGTCTAGATAATGCTTGCATGCTTTTTACAGAGAACAGTACATCAGTGTTGCACAAGAGAGAGATTCCTGCATACCAAGTGGGCATGTGGTATGCACTATGTATGTAAATGAGTGACTTGTTATAAATAACAAAGCTAATGCATCTCAGTGGCAGTAATACCATGCAACATAGCTACCATTTTGAAATGCATTACAATGCAGTGTCCAAGATCTTAATTTGCATTAAGGCAATTTATTGCAATTGGAACTTGTTAAATGGTACCATTGGTGCTGCAACAGAACATGCACAAACCATCTTGTCACTAGACGCAGACAACTTCCACCATGCTATCAAAGTTTCATCAAAAGTTTGTGATATTGCACAAACATACATGCAAACATCCATGTACACAAAAAAGCACAGAAGGTGAAAAAAAAATCACAATTAACTCCTCGCTGATGCGAGTGACTACCTACTTCACTACAGCCCCAACAAGAGTTGGGATAGTCTGAATCCAGTGAGGATATATAGCATGTCAGTACACTAACATCAAGCACTGAACAAAATGCAGTAAAGTGAAGCAAATGTGGTTTGGATGTTTTCTGAACTGCGCTTCCTATTCCTGAGTATGATGCAGACCCCTTTCTCAACACTGCGTAAAGCTTTCATTAGTGCTTGACAGTGGAATAACCTTACACACACACACACACACACACACACACACACTGTGAAGAATGTGTTACGCAATCATTTCAGTTTCCTAATCAATAATTTGACCCTGTGTCGTGTATTGCCAATTGAGGACTCTGCAGGTCTTTCTAATCTGTGTACCCTCTGCATTCATGCATAAAAACCCTGCTTGTATCCCTTCAACTTCCAGCCTTCATAGGCTGTAGTGTGACACTGAGCCTCATACCACCCAACGTGTTCTATTATTTCCTTTTAACACCAACTAGTTTTTGATTTTTTTCTTACCTTTCCCCACTTTCTATCATTATTTTCATTTTCAGGACAGATTTGTTTCTCTTCCTAGCCCACCAGTTAAGGATTTCTGTTTACGTACTGGTTCCCTTTTTAAATAAGTGAAATTTTGTCTGCATTGTAGTATTCCTTGGGTTATTATTATTATGCAAGTGTCAACAGGGCGTTTATAAGGATGAAGACGACTGCAGTAGGTTTGGATGCCTGTTTGTCAGACTGCACAACAGTGTATTTTTAGATTCAAATACCTGATACAGGATTATACCTCTCAACTGTCCAGATTTTCACAGAATGTCCAGACTTTTGTGCCTTATATTTTTGGTCTGTTCCTCATAAAATGAGCAGTTTTTTGGCAAATCATTGAAGATTGAAATCACTAAATAATACTAAATAATGACAGATATTTGAGTTTCAGACTTTGTGTCCTTCAGAAATACATAACAATGCAAAACCTGTTATTCTAACAACTTTCTAAGCTTATAGGAGCAATATTTGGAATATGTCCCTATTTATGGGCCTTTGTCCCCATTATTGCTGGCTTTGTCCAGATTTCTTGCACTGAGAAGTTGACAGGTATGGTTATAGTGGGTATACAGTGTAATCATTTTCTTTTTGCTATACTTAGCCTTGGAAAGGGCTGATTAGTTGAAGTATATTGACTGAAGAATTTTTAACTACTTAATATTCATAAGCCTGAATCATTAAAAGAGTAACTTGAGATTTGTAGGCACAATGTTTAAAGTATCAAAATCATGAGCCGCCGCCTTGCATACAAGACGGACTGCAAGTATATCCTTTTTTTTCTCTCATTTGTGTAATGCAGCATTATACTTTTGGTAAATGTCAGTATGTTTAACTTCAAAATGTACAGAATAGCTTTCCCTACAGATGACCCATGAATGCTGATGCTGCAGTTTTTTTCTTTTTAAATTGCATGACTGTGTGTGTGTGTGTGTGTGTGTGTGTGTGTGTGTGTGTGTGTGTGTGTGTGTGTGTGTGTGTGTGTGTGTGTGTGTGTGTTTCTAAAAGAGGTTTCTGATTAATTGTATATCCCTTTTCGAGCCAGCTATAAATGTTCACAAATCATGGCAGTAAAAGTATATGCTGAAAGTCTGGTCTGCATTTAAAGAAAATCGCTGCTGCTGTGAGTGAACATTTATTTAATTTTGCCAGTGCTACCTCTTAACTTACACATTTTCTTATTTCGCTGTCACATTTCATTACAGCTGATCCTGTACAATAGCTCTTGCATGTGATGTGTCCCATTTCATACACAAAGGCAAAAAACATCCCATTTTCATCCAGGCCTGCGACTGATCACAGCAGTGGATTACATAAAAATAATGCTGAAATGTGATAGCTATTCATTTTTTCCCATTTCTGAGCTCTGTAATTTTTTCTATTTCACAATATTTCATTCAGTCTTGCTACATTCCATCTACGGTATAAGCATTTTTCGTTGGCAGATGCTTGCTCATTTTCTTTTATTGCTGTTTCTGTTTTAATAGTGTGGTGTATAGCTTTTTACCTTCACACCCGTTACTGCTGCGTGTTGTGGTGCTTTTTATCCTTCACTTTCTGACTTAGGCTTGGTAAGCAAAGTTAATGTTGTGTCTGTAATATGATGCAGTTGTTACTCATATGTACATGTGCAGCAACTTCTCTGTGAAGTCATAAAAAAACTTTGTCTTGAATGTCAACCTGTTTAAGTTTTTTAAACATCCTGTTACTGGGAGAACTTTTAACTTTTGATGTTTTGCAACATGTAGAACAACTAATTTGGTTTCTTTAGTGACGTGAAATATGTATTTGTTTTTATGTTGATAAAACCAATAAGATGCTAAAAGAAAGTATTTCTGAACAAGATCCTAACCTGGAAAACCGAAAGTCTTTTTTCTGATATACAAAGAAAGGTTAATACTTATGCCTTGGCGAAGCATACAGCTGATAATAATGACTCACATAAGTTTAGTTCGAGTTGTAAGTATTTTAAGAAAGAATCATAGAAGTGGTGGTGTTACTTGGAGAACTGAAGGTATTGAATGTAAAGGAATAAACTATTTTCATGCAGGTAATTATCGAGGTCTTAATAATACTGCGAGTATTAAACCTATTTTGAAAATGAGATCATTAAGTATTTAATAGTTTATTATATTTAATTATTATAATTACTTTGTCCGTGTTCTGATCGGTTGTGTGTGTATCTATATATATATATATATATATATATATATATATATATATATATATGTATGTGTGTGTGTATATATATATATATATATATATATATATATATATATATATATATATAGATAAATACACACACACACATTTACATTCCTTTTACATGAGCATTGATAGAGTTGTTTAAAATTTTTATGATCTTGAGGTGTTGAAGATTTCCTTTCTTTGGTTTTGGTTGTGCTGTTATTGGGAGTCTTCTTTACAAATGGGTTTGAGTTTGCTTTGTTGTTTAAGCCTTCCCTTTTATCATTTGAGTTCCTGGTTATTTATCTTCACGAATTGCTCAGTTTGATTTAATCTACTCCTTACAGTAATGGCTGTTAAACTAAGCTTCTTTTCCCCTATTAAGCACCCAGACAGTAATAAACTCTCCTTTATTTTACACATTTCTTAACCCTTTTATCACATGCCTTTCTTATAACATTCTAGTCATATTCTAGAAATATCTGTGTATGTTTTAATGTGCTTTATTCACTTCATCAGTGTGGCAGTCTCTAGCCACTTCTTATACTGAATTAGCTATACACCCCTCTATATTTTTTTCTTTTTGAGTATAACTTCATTATGAAATACCTTGTAATTAATTGTGTTTTTTTTTCTAAAACATTTGTTTTCTTTTCTGTTCCTATTTCACTCATTTGCCCAATGCTCACCATTGTACTTCTACTCCTCAGCCATTCTGTCCATCTGTCCTGGCATACAGAACACAAGGGTACTGTTGAAGGCAAATAACTGAATATGAATCTCAATTATATTACTACTTGTGCTTGAGACACTGAAACTGATCTAAATTCAGTCCATTTACCACTCAGTTTCCTAGAAGTCATAAAACTGTCTTAACAGTAGAATCACATCCATTGCTTTATCTTTCTTTAACTTCCCTTTTTGACTGAAAACTGAGCTGTCTACCAAAATATTTGGCAGTGACCTCCAGGTTACTGATATAAATAAGATGATAATAATAATAATAGTAGTAATAATAATAATCATAATAATAACAACAACAGTAGGGAACCAGGCTTCACCCTAATGACCAAGAATATACACAATAGTGTAGCTAAGGCAGGGTGAAGGGGACAACTGGTCCTTTTGCAAAATGGTAGGGGGTGTGATCAGATGGCCCATCCAGTCTATCCGTCATCCTGATAACTCTTAGTGCATACCGGCTTATTGCATTTGTGGTCAGTCCTGAGCACTGCAGTGCTCCCTGTATTCTCTAAATTGTTGCAACTGCTTGCTACATTTATAGCAAACAGTTTGCTACAGTATAAAAGAAATTGTTTCACTCTTTTTTTTTTTATCAAAATCTAAGCGTTGTAGTGCTCCATGCGGGGTATAAACCTGCTTGCTACATGGTTCAAAAGAAAAAAAAACAGATTTATTTCATTTTTCTTTTTTTCCCTCCAGTGAAATGTAAGGAAGGAGAGAGGGTAGGGGGCAGAGCACAGAAACGAGACCTGTTTGGCTGCTGCATTTCAGGAGGTACCAGATTGTAGGCTTCTTTTTTTTTTTTTTAATTGTCCTTCAGTTGAGTAGGGGTCGAAGTTATATGCAGAAACAGGACCTTGTTGACTGGATGGTTCCAGGAGCACCAGCCACCATCGCAGACCTTTATTTTTTTATTTGAAAAACTGTGGGGGGGGGGCATGGATTGGGTATTGTATTTCTTCTTCTTTCAGCTTTTCCTGGTTAGGGGTCGCCACAGCGGATCACCTGTCTGCTCATGATTGGCAGTGGAGTTTTACAGTATCGAGTTGCCAGCCTGGCACCCAATCTTTCACGGAAGGCACGCACTCACTCCTAGGGCCAATTTAGAGTATCCAATCCACATACAGCATATCTTTGGGATGTGGGAGAAAATCGGAGCACCCAGAGGAAACCCACGCAACCACACGGAGGACATGCAGACTCTGCACAGAAGACACCCCAGCTGAGGATCAAACTGGAGAACCTCTTGCTGTGAGGTGGCAATGCTAACTGCTGCACCACTGCAGCCGCCCTGGATTGGGTATTGTACTGCAGGAAGCAAATTGTTTTCCTGCAGTTTTTCAGAAGTCCTTATTTTGCTATTCATTTAAGGAGATGTTGCAGTGGCGCACTACTTTGTGGGACAAGCACAGAGTGCTAATTGAATCAGCTACGTCTCTGGAAATGCACTTATGTTTTCACATTAATTTCAGCCTGTACTCCACACATTTGAACTTTATGTAGTAAAACCAGTGTTGCCTTTTGCTCACTCTTGCAGTTGGCACTTGCCTGCCACTTCCTTCTTCTTCAATTAGTAATGACAGAATGGAACACTGTCCATGCTACTGATGTTATGTCTGCTGAGCTTAAAATTGCAGGTCACATACCTAACCTTCTTGTTACCTCTTAATGATGAGTCATGCAGAATTTTCTTTCTTAATGCGACCATTTTAAGATTTTTCCTGTAATCATCTGCTCAAAAACTATTCTGTATTTAGTTGTGGTATACCAGTGGTGTTGTGTATGTCTTCCTATTTGTCACAAATGACTTTGTGTCTTTTGTTTTTGTGGTCCTCAGGACAAATTCACTTAGAGTTTTACTGGCTTTATTGGTACTGGCTTCACACCAAAAAAACATGAAGTAAACTGAAGATAACGTTGCTAGTAAGTGCAAGATATGTTTGTAGCATAATTGCAAGGTGAGTGGAATGGAAGGGTAGCTCTAGCAGAACCAGAAAGATAGTACATTTTATCTTTATATCACAGTAGGTACTTAGGTCCTGCAACTCTGAAAGCAGTCACATTCTAGCACCTGTGAAGTGATACCATTCTCTATTTCATCTCTAACAGGCTGCCTCAACCGCAGGCCACTGTTTGAAGAATTTTGTACTTCACTTTGAAGACCATTACTGACAAAGTTCCCTCAGCTACAGAGCCTCTCTTTTGATAGTCATCTCTTCCCCATCTGATTTGCACCAAGTATGAAACAAAAATTCAAAGCTTTTCATCAGCCACAAATGCTAAGAATGCTATCGCTGTGTGACCCAGGCTGCTGCATGTTTGTAACTGCCAGAAGTTCAGCAAGTGGCACACCTAATGTGAATAGAGAGGATAAGATCCCATGCTTTTTCTTTAAAAATGAGTAAGGAGATTTCCCAAGTGTCATGGGAAAGTTTTCTACAGCCTGTATAGATGCCCCCTCTGGTCTCCCCTGAAAACAGATCATAGGCCTTGTGAGGCTAGTTCAGTCAGCAAAAATCTAAATAAAACTATTTATTAGGCTGACATACTTGCATGTGTATTCCCTTTTATGTAACCGTTTAAAACTTGGTCTAAGGAATCAAGGCCCTTGTATTTGCATGTATCACAAGATGGTTTAAGTATGGTGCAGAAACCAAAATCATTCATCATGCTAAAAGCTGGAATCCTTAGTAATGTCTGTAGTGTATTAATGTGTTTTGGGACACTGGCCAAAGGACAATCTGACCAAAGGTTAAAGTTTGGAGCATATATATATATATATATATATATATATATATATATATTTATATATATATAGAGAGAGAGCGAGAGAGAGTGTTTTTTTTTTTTTTTTCAGCAGTCAGTATTCTTGATTTGCAGCAGCACACTGGTCTTTTGGCTTGACCACAGTAGCTGTCATGATGATTGAGATTGAATTATGCCACAGAGTCAACAGGATTGGCACAATGATAACAGAGCCCATTATTTTGGTTGTCAGCCTTTAAGTTCTGCCATGAGTGATGCTTCCAGCAGGCCCATTTCTGATTCCTTACCATATACAAATTCCTGCTTTAGCCTCATTTCTAATGAACTGGAGTGCCCTCTATAAAAGTCATGCAAAGTATAGACTGATGTTATGTCTTAGCAGAAGCACCCTAGGAGGGAAGACCCTCCCCTGTGGCCTGCAAGCTTTCTCAGCTTGCTTGTCTGTAAAAACCCTGTTGAAACTTGATGGACCCTTTCATTAGAATTCACCATATAAGACAGGAAAACATTCACAGTCCCTCTGCTGAAAACTGATGATTTGTGCTGGCCATCAGGTTATGTGCTTGACAGTTTAATGTGTTTATTGTCTTAAATGTCCTGGTAGAGACAGAGTGCTGCTCACATTCTGGCATGCTGTAATGAGGCTTGCTGATGTCAATAAATGTAGTCCTCTATGAACAGTTGTGGTGTGCTGATTTAGACTTGATTGCATTGTTTTACATGTCATATTTGAACTTCAGGTTTGCTTGCTCAAGGATCTTAATTATTTTATCAAGCAGTGGGACAGCACAGTATTACAGGGGTCAGCATTGCTGCCTCACTATGCTTGGTTTTCCAGGTCTTGGGTGGGGTACTTTCTGTGCAGAGTTTGCATATCTTCTGTGTGATTTTGTGGACTTTTGCTGATTGCTCCAGTTTCCTCCCACATTCAGAAGGTGTTCTTTAGGTGAACTGGTGAGCCTTGAGTAATTCGCATTTGTGTGAGTGAAAGTGTATGTATGTCTGCATGTTTAGGTCCTGCAGTAGGTCAGCTTCCTGTTCAGGATTAGTTTCCTTGTCTTGCAGCAATTGAGTAGTGGGACAGACTATAGCTTCCCTGCGACATAGAATAGATTAAGCTCGTAATCTGAAAACAAATGAATAATGATTGCTGTCTTTCACTTTGTGAAAGAAATTTAGTTAAATTCTCTTCCCTTTTTTTCTGCAATTCATACTTTGCCAAGTACTGGGAATACATCTGGTAACTCTAGTTCTCTTCACTGAAACAATTAATAGAACTGGAAGTACACCTATTTTTTCTTTTCAAAAAGCTTAGATTGCAAGAGCATGGTATTGACATGAATGGACTGCAGGTTATGCATCTTCACATCTCACTTCTGAAACTTCGAAACTGTTATGGTTGGCTATATAATCTTAAGTGTCTACTCACTGGGAATCAGCTAGGAAGTCCTTCCTAGAACTGCTTACCCCACATATGGATAGGAAGCATAGATTGTTTTTCAGCACTTTGCTATTCTTTTTGTCCAGATACTTATAGTTAGGACTACTCGCTGTCCATCTATAAGTGTAAAATTTTTCTGTGAACGTAGGTCAGATTGCTGATCTGCTGCTTTCTGTATGACTGGTGGTAAGGAGAAATTCATTTGACTGAAGGATCCAGTAATCAGAAAACAAATCAGCTGTTGTAATCCAGCAGTTCCTTGTTTTTTTTCTAGTGCTTTTTTTGTGTTATGGTATGAGATTGCTGAACAGTGGATTTCAGGAATTTTTCCTTGACCCCACTGTATGGTATAAGTAACTATATTTAGAGAGAAAACAGTGCAGGGTACCTTCCCCTTTGCAAAAAAATAAAATTGTGTTCCATTTGTAGTGTGTGCTAATCTGGTGTTCAGTACATTTTCCTCTCTGGATTGAAATTCAGTAAAACAGATGTTAAGATGGTTGATAGGGACCCCAGTGATAGGAATGCCATTTTGCAGCTGTAAGAACCTTGCATATTTCTGAGAAATATTTTTACTTAAGGTCTACTGCCCATAGGCCATTCTTCCATTGCAGCTTTAACTCTTCAGTCACATAATTGACTTTTGATTTTCTTTTAACAGTCTCTGCCATGAGATCTATGTTTTTGTGTGTGCGTGTTTGCTTTGATCATTAGCGTTACCACCTTTTCAAATGCCCAAAGTGGGACATTTTTTGTAGAAATGTCAGATTTTGCAAGGCAAAACATACCCAAGGCCAGTACAAAAGTCAGAGCTTCACTTTTTTGCCATAATAAAAGCTTATCCTTGTAGCATTTGAGTTGCTTATTCTGTTTCGTATAACATTTAGGTGTTTCAGATACGAAATAAGTATTTTATGCGGTTTACTATCAAAATGCCGCAGTGCAATTGCACGGCTATGAAGTATTCGAACAACATATGTTCGAATACTTCATAGTTCGGCAGGTTATGTGAGCGAACGTTATCATTGCGAATGGACTGTGCATTCGCATTTATAACGTTCGCTCATGTAAGGGGATCGCGGTACAGTGTGGTTAGGGAAATACATCCCTTTCCTCACTGTAGTGCGATCTCGGAGTTGGAATATTAAGTTAGGGGGGTGTGGGGGTGCAGCCCCTGGGTGCAGGGGCTTGCCCTGCATAGATGTGAGTTTAGGCTAGTTAGGTAGGGAGTTAAGGGAAGGGTGGGAGTGCTGTTACAATTAACAGCTGTTTTCGACATTAGGTACATATGGAAATGTTCATTTCCGGTGTTAAAAGTCGAAGTTTCGTACACTTTTTTTTTTTATTTTCGATTTTTTGATAGTAAACCGTTTTATGAAACTATTAAAAAATCTAGGCAATATTTTTGTCCTAAAATCTCAGGACATTTGCCATTTTTTCAATTTTTTTGCAGGACACAACTGCCCAAAGAGGGACTGTCCCTCGCAAAGTGGGACAAGCGGTAACCCTATTGATCATCTATTTTTAGTTAACATTATGTTGTCTCAAAAGATTTACTTGCTCGAAGTTCCACTGTATATCTCAGCAATCTTTCATTGAAGCCAGGCAGCTTGTATCCAGAGCCTATATTTTCACCAGATGTGGTTTCAGAGTTCACTCAGTTAAACTGTCCTCCAGCTGTTTCTATCCCTGACTATACCAGCAGTGGAGGTTGAGTGTCTTATTTCATCCCTGTGCAGCTGTCTGTATAACATTTTCTGTAAAGAGGACTGGAACATACTCCCAAAACACATAGTTTCTGTCACATTTGACAGGGCAATGATACAAATTTCTGAATAATTCCTGTCTTGAGTATTTGTCAGTTGCTTTTGTTTTGGAAAATGCAGTAAGAAATAGAAATGTTGTATAACAATTCAAAGAGCGGCATGACATTTTTATGTGTCACATTTCTTGTAGGAAATTGAAATAAATTAGTAAAAATCCTAGGTTTCAGGTCCATAATTTCCAATATTTTTGACTCTCTTGTTCAAAGTTGCTTTTGGACTTTTGGACTTCATTTAATTTGCTTTATTATATTGCATTTATTCTAGGTGGTTATTTTTTGCTAGTATTGTGCCATCATTATTCAGTATTTGCTCTTTGCTAATGGCCTTTTTAATGCACTTTTATCAGCCTCTTCCACTGTTAATTTTCTTTTAACTATGTGTCATCTAAGAGTCGATCATCACCCAAAAGACATCTCTTCTTGAGTCATTTGGTAGTTTGAATGGCTACTTCTCACAAATAACTGGTATCAAAGGGAACTAGAACATACATTGACAGGGATGATCACTCGGTAACAGATAATCATATTTTACTAGTTATACCTACTAACATTATGCAGCATGCTGCAATTTATGCCAACTTTGGGTTGATTATGTGGTAATAGCTCAGCTGTTTATAGGTGCCATGATGATGTGAGGTATTACCAGCTATGCCAGGAAAAGTAGGGCAGTGGATGTGTAACAAATGCCAGCATAGCTAGCTGGAGTTTTCTAAAGAATTATATGTCATTTGTACATCAAACGTTTGTACAGATGCTTGTGTTGAAAAATGTATTTGTAAAGCTGCTTGTGTTAAAAATGTGCCAACAGTGGGTCCTGCTAGACAGAAAAGAAGTACACCTGTATGTTGGACTGTATTGTAACTGTTGAAATGTATTTATTGTAGCAGAGGATACTGGAAGAGAAGAGGTTAATCTCAGCCCAGCTAACTTTGACAAACTAGTCTGAAATTAAAATACCTGGTTTAGGCAGTAAAGATTATATGTCATACATCTGACTGCAGACAGAGACGAAATGTCTGTGAAATCCAGGACTAGGAATCCTACTGTATTGTCCTTATGGTTGAACTAATTGCTACCCTGGAAGGTTGGAAGTTGTTGAAATAGTTTTATAGCTTTCAGATGCTATAACACATCTTAGCAAAGCTCTCTCTCTGTATGTATGATGACACATATGTGCTAGATTCTGTTTCAGTTTCTAGTAAAGGGAGTAATATGGGAACCAGAGTCAGATGACCAGATGTATGTGAAGTCATTCTGTAATCCAGCTCTGAAATGTTGTTTTAATATTAGATGAGAGAGAAGTCTCAGGGCAGTCTGTTTGTGAAACCTGACAAGAAGGAATACCATTCGCCCATGTCATCTTGCCTTGCTCTAGTAAGTGAATTAGGGAACAGTAATTCTGTATATCAGTCAGGAAAATATAATGAGATTAGTTAAGTATTGTTTTTCTATATCTGTGTGAATCTTTCCATTGGTGTTATTTTCAATATTTCCTGTGATTGAAACTCTGGTGTTTATTGTAAATAGATATTTAGTGTTTTCATGTTCTTTTCTTACTTATTATTAAATGTATTCAAACTTTTCATTGTGGCTGGACTTTTGGAGAATAATTTAACCTTTGAGAGTACTTACATTTATTTGGTGACACTGTGGTCGCTCCTGAAAGCCTTGCTGCATTGGTTAAACACTGTCATTTGTATTAATATTAATTTTATTCAGTATAGTTGAGTACCCTTAAAAGAGCCTTAGATTAGCTGGCTTTGGGATGTTCTAGTGTCATTATCTACCTTATAGTCTTGGCAGAGGGGGCATAACTGGCAAATCTATGCCAGCCTTTCCCGGGTGTGTGTGTCAAATTTTGAAGAGTGTGTGTGTCATCTACTTGGATCAGGGACACAGAGAGGGTGGTGGAGGACTTGGCTTGGAGCATTCAGCTGAGGACTCAACTCTATGGATGCGGTCAGTGTGAAGTCTTGGATGCGGTCAGTGTGAAGTCTTGTTTGGGGCCTGGTGAGAGAGCGGGAAACCCAGTACCAGGACAGGAGTGTGTTCCTTGTGTGCTCTTAAGGGACATTGTGCTTGGTGCAGAGAGCTGCATCTGGAAGTACTTTGTGTATCTATCTTTGTTCCAAATGAATGTCCTTCACTAGTGTCAATAGTGAGGATTGAGGCTCCTTGATTACTGGCCCACAGGAGGGATGTCATAGGTGCTTTTACAGGAAAGTGAAATTCAGTTGTGCATTCGTAGGAGATACACTGTTAGGAATGCTGTAGTATAAACCATCCCTGCCTGACTCTGTTGTCAGCATGTTATAGATTTTTGTGAAATACTGGACTGTTTGCATTATTTATAAGCATAAAGTGGTAATGCTCCAGTTATGACATGGGGGAACTCATTTTCTCTTTCTTTGGATAATAATACCACAGAAGCTGTTGCGTTGTGGAATTTTATATGTCTGTGGGCTGTGTGGTTCAGAGGAACAAAGCCACTTAAACTATATTCTGCCAGAATGGTTATTTGGTATTATTTTATATAGTATATCAAGAGGGTGAAGGATTTTAGCTAAATAGTGTAGACTGCATTCATTGGTGAAGTAGCAACATGTGCAGAACCTATTATAAATGTAGTGTCTTGAAGAATAGTTAGCAAATGAATAAAAAGAAATGATAATTGATATTTATACAGGATAGTTCACAGTTTGCAAGTCCTTTGTGTTTTTGTGAAGGTGCTAGAACTTACTTTTTTCCTTTGCATTTACTTGATTTTTGCTGACTTTCTTGATGTTTTAGTTTTGATGCGTTATTACTTAAAAAGGGTAATTATTTTAGTAAGATAATTTAATTATCTAATAAGGAGCAGTAGATGGTTAGACATAGACAGTTAATTTATGTTTGAACAACAATGTAACACCATGTAACATTATAGATCTTTTAACCAGGTAGGCATATACTCACACCAGTCAGAAGAATTTGTATTTAATATCATTGTACATGTACTCCAGAGTAAGGCTTTAAAAAGACTGTGCTCAATTTGCTAAGTAAGGATGATTTGCAGTGTCATCTCCTTTGCTTTGTCATTTCATGTTGGCTTGTAATTCCTAGCCACTGGTCATGCTAAGAGTTTTATAACTCCCCTTCTTGCTGTACTTGCTGGCTGCCTGTGTACTTCCTAGTTTGCTGATATCAGACTCCTTTCTTTATGTTTATATCAGCTAAAAGTGAAGTTTGCACAAAAGCATTTGAGTGATAAAAGTTTGTATGAAATATTTTTATTTATCAATTGCTAAAAGATTAAGCTTGACTGGGGGAGAATAGAATTTTGCCATTACTATTGGTAGCAGTTAGGATTGTAATGTTCCTCCGATCACCAACGATTTCCACTTTTGCATTTAGCACAAGGCGCACTGTGCCGATTGTATGTATTACAAGAGATCATAGGCACATGTAGTGAGTCAGCTAAATAAGGCCATCTAGCATCCTTCTCCACATGTCTGTGGATTGAGAAGGAATGGTGTTTTGACTATGACCTTTTGGAACGTAGCTGTTGCTGAAAGTGTTTTTTAATCATATCGCATTGCAAAGTTTCATTAATACTACTACCAAATCTGATCACAAGATATTGAATACCAAAGGAAGTAAGATACTTAAGTAAAAAAAAATTCTTGCACAATTTATTGTACATTTTTCTTGTTGCTAATTTACATAACTAACTTTTTAAACTTGGAGTGCATCGCTCTTTTGCCATTTTTTCTAGAGTTAAACTGCTGATTTAGGCTCCACTGATTTCTTACATAGGAACACTCTATATAGCTATCATCTGTAGACCTACTTATTTATTAAATAGTGTCTCTTGTTTCTTGCCTGTAATGTGAATGTGGCCCCTGCTGAAACCGGAGCTCACGTCTCAGCAGGCTTCTGCTGTTTTCTTTCTTTTGAGATGAAAGAACGCTTAGAGTGAGGACAGTTTGGATGTGATACTGCAAAGCCAGTTTTCTTGTTCACTTAGCACAGCTTGGAGCTGCCTTCTAATTCTTTACACTTACCAAGCAATGTCAGGATGATCTTTCTGTGATACGGAAATGATCAGTTTATGCTGTTCATTAAAGCATGTGGAAAGTTAGTAAGTTAGCATTTCTTGTAATAGACACATCAGTAGTGGCAAATAGTAGCATATATACAGCTGACATGATGCTGTCTATTATTAAGTTTTCACTGTTCATTCACTGTTCAGTTTTACTTCTGATTTTCTTGTAGTGACATTTTTTCACTCATTTCAGGACATATTTAGCATATCATACTCATAATCTTATAGTAGAAGTAATTGTTTGTATATTGTCTCTGTTTTTAATAATATATATTTTCCTTGATGTTTACGACTGCATTACAGCACTACATTTTCCTGAATTTAATGAAGACGGAACGAAAACAGACAAAAGAAGGCAGAAGAGGAGGAGTGTCGAAGGTCCCATGTGAATAAGATAGCATACTCAGTCACAAAACCTAGACCAGGTTTTATAGGTACATAAGAGAGTCATGGAAGTTAAATGGGGGGCATAAAACAAGAAAACAGATGGTGGGTCGATAGAAAAGAGTACCGAGAAAGCAGAGAGAAGTTCATCATCACCAGTTAGTAAAAGTGGCCAATAAACTGGTTTTGATCCTGATCTTTTCACAGATTTACCTTAACATTCTTGGGGAAGTGAAGAAATGTTAATATATCTAATTAAATGTTTCAGCAAAGGTTCAGGAGAGTGGTGTAATGTTTCCGAAGACTGGAAGAGGGCCAACATAATTAAAACAACAAAAACTAGGTAGAATGTAAAAAATATATTGTTCTGTTACTCTTAACTCCTTTATAGATAAATCATGGCATCTGTTAATTTTTCACTATTCATACAGTGTTCAGTTTCAACTTCAGTTTATAGCCAGTAATCTGCAGATCCCAAAGTAGCAAATCTTCACTTGAGAAAGTCATATAAAAATGGAGAAGTATTCTTTAATTGGTTATCCTAGCTGTAAACCAGAAAGGAACTGGAAATGCACCTTACCTAGATAGAGGCAAATATATATGATTACTTTGTAAAAAGGATTAAGATCAGACCTATTTTACTGGCCATTAGACATATGCATGTTTGACTTTAAACACATGTATGTCAACATTCATACAGATACATCTGAAAATACTTCCGTATTGATGTAATGTGTCTGTATATGTATTTATATATATATATATATATATATATATATGTGTGTGTGTGTGTGTGCACGTGCGTGCGCAGTGTGTAGATATGTATACATGTATGGATCTACTTCACATGACTGAGTCTCATTATACAGAAAGCTTACAATGCTGAATTTCAAAATACTAAATTTTAAGCCATAGACATGCGCCCTTACAACATCAACGACTAACTCTTAATTACTTAACCTCTTAACAGACACCGGATGATATAAAACCAAACTAGGTGGGGCACGACACCCCCCCCTACCCCCAACTATTTATACTAACTCTAGGATCGCACTACAGTGGGGGAAATGGGCATACATCTTTTACTTGCCTTACAGTATTGTACACAATGCCAGATCTGCCAGGAGTGCATGAAACAGATGGCATATTATTTTAGATACTGCCCATAAAAATGTAAATAGACATAGCCACATTTAGAAACACTACAACACTACTTTATATGCTACTCTCAGTATTCTGACAGTCAGCAATTTAAGTTACAGTAATGTCATAGGTGAAAGGAACCACATCACGTCGCCTATAGCTTAAAATTCAGTATTTTGAAATTCAGAATTGTAGGCTTTCAGTATAATGACACCTCGGTTAAATGAGTTTTCAGTATTTTGAAAATTAGGTATAGGATCACAGGATCATAGGAGGTTACTAGGCTAATGGCCATGGGGCCCTTACAAGCCTAGCCAAGAGTATATCCCCAAAAAAGAAACCTCAGTCAGCACCTCTCACCCCTGTCAATGAGGGACATGGGTGGAACCCTGGGACAAATTTGTGGTTTCCCATCCACTCATCAAGGTTGCACTTGAATAGGGTCAGCGAGGTACTCTGTTTGAGATGTATGGGAAATCTGTTCCAGAGATGGGGCAGCCTCTGGGAGACAAACCTGTCTCTCTAGCAGGTTTTATTGATGTTGCATATTAGATTTAGGCCTTCCAAGCAGGTAATGCATGAGGAGTTGGACTTACAGATATGGACCATCTCTAGAAGGGCAGGGTCCGATATTGCCTTGTAGGCAAGACACAGATCACCTTTGAGCACCTGTACGATACTGAGTGGAGTGATAAGTGATTTGAGCCTGTCCTCATAGGACAGGTGTTGGAGGCCATGGATTTTGTTTGTGAGGTATTTCTGTGGGCTTTCATGTTGTTGCAGGTGTTTGGAGAGGTACATAACCAAACAGGACATTATATTCAATTATTGGCCTGATGAAGGAGGAGTACAGAGAGGTAATAACCTCATTTTTTCTGGATGCAATCCCTTTAGTTATGAGATGAACCAGGTAAAAGGCTTTTCTGACCACTGTTGCCACATGATGGTCGAATGTGAGATTGTTGTCAACCTGAGTACCCAGGTCTCTCATCTCAGGTTGTGTGCTTAGGGGGTTGCAGTTGATGTGTTAGTCAGTAAGGGCCATTTTTTTGCGATTAACTTCAGGCCATGACTTTGGTACCAGTAATTTGTTGCTGTGAGACCCTCTTGCAGTATGTTAACATCATATGGAGAGTAGACCAGAAAAACAGCAATATCCAGTCCGGAAACCACAACAAAAGATCCCAAGGCTCACAGTAAGGTAAACTCTGAAGCGCAGTTTATTAACGTGCAAAAATAAAACCACACACGTTTTCGTCGATCCAACACGACTTCCTCAGATAAAATCACAGAGTACACTGTGGTTTAAATAATTCACATACTGCCTTGCAAATTACCAATCAATTATACAATAATGCAATTAAACAAAGTGTTTAAATGAATATGTTGAGAGGTAAAACATTTAAAAACACAGTAAATATTCATGATGCTTGTTTAAAAGAAACTAGAATGAACAACCATTACTGAATGGCAATATTACATATATTACCAATCTCTCTTGGTCATGGCTATATAACAAATGATTTTACTTGTGTGTAATATGCAATTTAAAACCATAAACCAAAAAAATCAACCAAAAAAATAATAAATAAAATATCCCTAAATTCCAAACATATATTATGGGAAGTATAAAAAGGCTAATTTAAATAAAAAACATATATTAAATACGCCTTGCTTTGAGCTTGAGGTAAGGTGCAATTGTAATAAAATCATTGAGCCCTGGAACTTTATTGGACTCTAAGAGGATCTGCCAATAGGTCTCCCTATGGGCTAGCCTAGCCTCCCAGGGTCCACCCCTTATATCCTTAGCAACTGTTTCCACTACTAAATACAAAAAACTGGCTCCCTCACATTCAATAGTGTGCTTGTATAATGCATTCTTGGTGTTAGATTTAGCTATATCGTATTGATGTTCATATATGCGCCTTTTTAGTTGTCGTTCGGTTTTGCCGATGTAAAACGCCTGACATGATTGACATACAGCCAAATATACTACCCCGGTGGACAAACAATTGGAGTACCCTGTGGCCTTAATGTCCCTATTCCTGCTCTCCAGGTATACATGATGGTCCTGGGCTATGTATTTACAAGATGAACAATGCCCGCATTTGTATGTTCCTTTCCTTGTACGAGAGGACTGAAATGTCAGTTCATGTTGTTCCAAAACCCTTTTCATATTGAATCCTCTTCTAAATAGTCTTCAGTTTTTTGTCTTTAAATGAACCTAAATCAGTAAGTTCCTGAAACGATTGCCATTCTTTTTCCACTATTTTTCTAATATGGGAGGCATTAGTACTAAAATCAGTAATGAAGGCAAAGTTACCAGAGAACACCCCACCTATATCCTTACGGGAACAACTATCAGTCTCCTGGTTCCCCTTACCCAAAATGGGACTAAATCTAGAGTCACGTGCAGCCATAACTTCATCCTGGACTGATTGCACTAAACCAATGGGGTAACCCCTTTCTAAGAATAAGGATCTCAGTTTGTCACATTCCATTCTGAAATCCACATCCAGAGAGGTCATCCGTGAAATTCTAACGAACTGCCCTTTCACAATTCCTCTTTTTTGAAAACGAGGGTGTGAACTCTGAAAGTGTAAATAACAATTGGAGAAGGTGGGTTTTCTGTAAATACTAGATTTTACACCTTCCCCTTCCTTAGTAAGGGTCACGTCCAAGTAATTGACACTGTGATGGGATATTTGATGGGTGAATTTTAAGAAAGTCGTGGTGGTGTGGATGTACTCAATAAAGTTGTCAATACCCTCCACTGGTCCATTCCAAAAAATACATATGTCGTCCAAAAATCTGCAATAATAGTTCCAATTGGTAGAAAATGTACTATTCATTACAAATTTCTTTTCCCACATGTACATGACAATATCAGCATAGGTGGGGGCACAATTTGCCCCCATAGAGACTCCAGCCGTCTGTTGAAAATACTCGCCAGCAAAGAAAACAAAATTGTTGTTTAATACCAGCCCCAATAGTTCAGTGACTATATGGACATCGTTGGTAGTAATATCAGGACACTCCCACAAAGCCTCCTCTACCCACTCCAACCCTATATCACTAGGAATAACTGAAAAAAGGTCAACGACATCAATGGTTAGAAATACCATTTCTTTTTCAAATAAATGATTTTGGATATTGCGTAGAAAAGCCCAGGAATCTTTAAGAATATAATCCTGCCTTCCCCACAATTCCTTAAGTTTCCAATCTAAGTATTTGGAAATATTGTGGGTCTTGGACCCTTGTGCAGCTACAATGGGTCTCAAGGGTGGGTCTTTGGAATTTTTATGTATCTTGGGCACCCCGAAAATAGAGGGTACCCTAGGGTCAGAGTTGTTAAGGTATGTATAGATGTCCATTTCTATAACATCCTGATCAACCAAATCCTTAATGGCCAAGTCAATTTTATGATAGGACAAATTAATTTCATTTATAGAAGCAGATGTATATTTGTCATAATCATGTAAGATGTTATACATCTTGGCCTGATATAAATTTTGGTCCATTAACACGGTTCCACCGCCCTTGTCTGGTTCCATAACTCTCAAGGATGAATCCCTACTTAGTTCTTGTAACAATGTACTTTCTTCCTGGTTTAAATTGGCCACATATTTGTCCTTAGCCAGTTCCTTCCTAAATTGTGTCTCAATTCTATACTCCAAATTTTTAAGCTGTGGGTGGAGTGGGGGATTGAAGGTACTAGATTTTCTCAAATGTAAACTGGGGGTCCCAGATGTAGCTCCCAATAAATTCTCTAAATTAAGCTTACGAATGAACAGCTTCAAATCCAAAATGGTGTGCACTAGATTACTACGTCTGTTAGGGACAAATTTAAAGCCCTTAGTGAAGAGCTGAAAACAAGCATCAGAGACTGGGAAATCACTATAGTTGTAAATATGATAATTGTCCTTAGTATGCATAGAATATTCCCCCAAAGGGGTTACAGTATGATGTCCCACTTCTACCAGTCCTGTCTCCTGGTTTTCTTCCATGCTCGTGTAGGCCCCCCCCCTCTCTTTTCCTGTGGAGCTTTGTCTAAAGGGTGATAGTTCTCTGTGGAAAGGTGTCCTGCTGGCGTATACGTTCAGACCTGTGAGGTAAAAATTCTCCCTCATAACCCTCGCCCTGTAATGGTTCTGTGGAAAACACCTCTCCCTCCTGGTCATCCATGACTATGGGTTCTGGGACATCCAAACCAGGTATTCCCTGGCAGTGAATTTCACAAGGACTTAATTACAGCCTTTGATCAATGTGGTTTGAGTATTGTTAAGGCAATTATTAAGAAAAACAGTAAAGAAATCTTAAATTTACAGCATGATATTTCCAATTACAACAAATGTGTAACTGATGATTTACTATTTGATGCAGCAAAATATCATGATATTAGGAGGGGGGTTGATCAACATTGTGAAACAGTGCTTAATCGGAAATACAAGAAACTAAGGAGGGATATTTTGGAATATCAAGAGGGCAGGCAGTATCCCAATCCCCCACATAATAGATGGCACACTGATGTTTACAACAATGAACACAAAGGGAATAGAAATGTCCCAGAACCCATAGTCATGGATGACCAGGAGGGAGAGGTGTTTTCCACAGAACCATTACAGGGCTAGGGTTATGAGGGAGAATTTTTACCTCGCAGGTCTGAATGTATACGCCAGCAGGGACACCTTTCCACAGAGAACTATCACCCTTTAGACAAAGCTCCACAGGAACAGAGGGGGGGGGCCTACACGAGCATGGAAGAAAACCAGGAGACAGGACTGGTAGAAGTGGGACATCATACTCTAACCCCTTTGGGGGAATATTCTATGCATACTAAGGACAATTATCGTATTTACAACTATAGTGATTTCCCAGTCGCTGGTGCTTGTTTTCAGCTCTTCACTAAGGGCTTTAAATTTGTCCCTAACGGACGTAGTAATCTAGTGCACACCATTTTGGATTTGAAGCTGTTCATTCGTAAGCTTAATTTAGAGAATTTATTGGGAGCTACATCTGGGACCCCCAGTTTACATTTAAGAAAATCTAGTACCTTCAATCCCCCACTCCACCCACAGCTTAAAAATTTGGAGTGTAGAATTGAGACAATTTAGGAAGGAACTGGCTAAGGACAAATATGTGGCCAATTTAAACCAGGAAGAAAGTACATTGTTACAAGAACTAAGTAGGGATTCATCCTTGAGAGTTATGGAACCAGACAAGGGCGGTGGAACCTTGTTAATGGACCAAAATTTATATCAGGCCAAGATGTATAACATCTTACATGATTATGACAAATATACATCTGCTTCTATAAATGAAATTAATTTGTCCTATCATAAAATTGACTTGGCCATTAAGGATTTGGTTGATTAGGATGTTATAGAAATGGACATCTATACATACCTTAACAACTCTGACCCTAGGGTGCCCTCTATTTTCGGGGTGCCCAAGATACATAAAAATTCCAAGGACCCGCCCTTGAGACCCATTGTAGCTGCACAAGGGTCCAAGACCCACAATATTTCCAAATACTTAGATTGGAAACTTAAGGAATTGTGGGGAAGGCAGGATTATATTCTTAAAAATTCCTGGGCTTTTCTACGCAATATCCAAAATCATTTATTTGAAAAAGAAATGGTATTTCTAACCATTGATGTCGTTGACCTTTTTTCAGTTATTCCTAGTGATATAGGGTTGGAGTGGGTAGAGGAGGCTTTGTGGGACTGTCCTGATATTACTACCAACGATGTCCATATAGTCACTGAACTATTGGGGCTGGTATTAAACAACAGTTTTGTTTTCTTTGCTGGCGAGTATTTTCAACAGACGTCTGGAGTCTCTATGGGGGCAAATTGTGCCCCCACCTATGCTGATACTGTCATGTACATGTGGGAAAAGAAATTTGTAATGAATAGTACATTTTCTACCAATTGGAACTATTATTGCAGATTTTTGGACGACATATGTATTTTTTGGAATGGACCAGTGGAGGGTATTGACAACTTTATTGAGTACATCCACACCACCACGACTTTCTTAAAATTCACCCATCACAGTGTCAATTACTTGGACGTGACCCTTACTAAGGAAGGGGAAGGTGTAAAATCTAGTATTTACAGAAAACCCACCTTCTCCAGTGGTTATTTACACTTTCAGAGTTCACACCCTCGTTTTCAAAAAAGAGGAATTGTGAAAGGGCAGTTCGTTAGAATTTCACGGATGACCTCTCTGGATGTGGATTTCAGAATGGAATGTCACAAACTGAGATCCCTTATTCTTAGAAAGGGGTTACCCCATTGGTTTAGTGCAATCAGTCCAGGATGAAGTTATGGCTGCATGTGACTCTAGATTTAGTCCCATTTTGGGTAAGGGGAACCGGGAGACTGATAGTTGTTCCCGTAAGGATATAGGTTGGGTGTTCTCTGGTAACTTTGCCTTCATTACTGATTTTAGTACTAATGCCTCCCATATTAGAAAAATAGTGGAAAAAGAATGGCAATCGTTTCAGGAACTTACTGATTTAGGTTAATTTAAAGACAAAAAACTGAAGACTATATTTAGAAGAGGATTCAATATGAAAAGGGTTTTGGAACAACATGAACTGACATTTCAGTCCTCTCGTACAAGGAAAGGAACATACAAATGCGGGCATTGTTCATCTTGTAAATACATAGCCCAGGACCATCATGTTTACCTGGAGAGCAGGAATAGGGACATTAAGGCCACAGGGTACCCCAATTGTTTGTCCACCGGGGTAGTATATTTGGCTGTATGTCAATCATGTCAGGCGTTTTACATCGGCAAAACCGAACGACAACTAAAAAGACGCATATAATGAACATCAATACGATATAGCTAAATCTAACACCAAGAATGCATTATACAAGCACACTATTGAATGTGAGGGAGCCAGTTTTTTGTATTTTGTAGTTGAAACAGTTGCTAAGGATATAAGGGGTGGACCCTGGAAGGCTAGGCTAGCCCATAGGGAGACCTATTGGCAGATCCTCTTAGAGTCCAATAAAGTTCCAGGGCTCAATGATTTTATTACAATTGCACCTTACCTCAAGCTCAAAGCAAGGTGTATTTAATATATGTTTTTTATTTAAATTAGCCTTTTTATACTTCCCATAATATATGTTTGGAATTTAGGGATATTTTATTTATTATTTTTTTGGTTGATTTTTTTGGTTTATGGTTTTAAATTGCATATTACATACAAGTAAAATCATTTGTATATAGCCTTGACCAAGAGAGATTGGTAATATATGTAATATTGCCATTCAGTAATGGTTGTCCATTCTAGTTTCTTTTAAACAAGCATCATGAATATTTACTGTGTTTTTAAATGTTTTACTTCTCAACATATTCATTTAAACACTTTGTTTAATTGCATTATTGTATAATTGATTGGTAATTTGCAAGGCAGCATGTGAATTATTTAAACCACAGTGTACTCTGTGATTTTATCTGAGGAAGTCGTGTTGGATCGAAAACGTGTGTGGTTTTATTTTTGCACGTTAATAAACTGTGCTTCAGAGTTTACCTTACTGTGAGCCTTGGGATCTTTTGTGGTAGTTTCCGGACTGGATATTGCTGTTTTTGTGGTCTACGAGTTCTATTTTACAGTGTTTTCGGCATTTGGTATCATATGGAGAGTCAATGACAGCACCCAACTTACAGTCATCTGCAAACTTGGTTAGCCACATGCCTTTTGTCTTTGCCTGGACTTCTGAGAAGTAGATGCCAAAACAGTAGGGGTCCCAGGACAGATCACTGGGGAACACTACTAGTGACAGGTCTGCTGTCGGAGGTGGAGGCAGCTATTTTGACTTTGCGGGTCATACGAGTGAGGCAGTTGGCCACCCACCTGATGAGATAGGGATTTGTGCCAAGTTGTGTTAGCTTTTCAATGATGCCTGAGTGGAGGATTGTGTCAAAGGCCTTGGCCAAGTCAAGGTAAGCTGTACGTACCCACTTTCCCTCATCTAGGGCCTTGGTGACAGTCTCAAAGAAGTCAACCAGGTTGAACAGGCAAGATCTGCCCTTGACGAATCCAAACTGGGTGGGGTCAAGCACTTGGAGATTGTCTATGTCCATGTTTATGAGATCCATAATAATATGCTCCATGGCTTTACAGATCAGACTTGTCAAAGTAATGGGGCGATAATTTCCAGGGTCAGTAGTGGCACCACCTTTGTGCAAGGAGATGACAATGGCAGTTCTCCACTCTGCTGGAATGATGCCTGTACTTAGGCTGCGGTTGAGTAGGGTACTCAATGGCGAAGCTAGTTCTTGCTGGAAATGGTGCAGAATACAGCCTGGGATACTATCAGGTCCCATGGAAGCTGAGTTATTTGTCTTGGATAGGGCCTTTAACTCTATCTAAGGAGATGTGAGGTGCGGAACAAGTATAGTGGATGTTGAATGGACCTTTGGGGGGGATAGGGGGTGAATTTTGCGATGAACCTATCTGCTAGCAGGTTGGGTAAGTCAACAGGATCAGTGTAAGAAGTACCGTTAAGTATGAATTCGGAACAAACCTGGGCTTTGCCATGGAGGTTCCTGACATAACAAAAGAAGGCTTTGTGGTTTGTCTTTGTTTCGGAGGCTAGTTTCAATTCATAATTGGCTTTGGAGATTTTCACTAGTGATCTAATTTGCTTCTTGAGGCTGAGGAGGAGTTGTTCCAGTTTGGAATTTGTCCCTTTTTACTCTTGGACAACAGTTTCTTCATTTTGATGCAAGGCCAGTTGATAGAGGGTGTCCACCAGACAGGTTTGTGTTTCCTTGAGGAGCAGGTTGTAGTTCTGTTGGGTATGGCTGAGTCCATGCAGTTGTACAGGTGCTTATGTACTTCATTGACTTACTGTTCAGCATAGTTGTCTGCATCCTCTGAGTGGGGCAGTGGTATGAAACTACTAATAACCTTACTTAGGAGGTAGTTGTTGGCTTTTGAGAATTTTTTTTAGCCTGGGTTTGAGTGGGATATTACTTTGAATGAGACAAACCGATGAGCTGATCTCACCAGGGAAAAGCATACTATGGGAGTGGTGCAGCGGTCGCCCGTGTTGATAAGAACCAAGTCCAGAATGTTATCTCCCCTGTGGGGGATGAGATGCTTTGGCCTAGTGCATTAGAATTGATGAAGTCAAGGAATTGTTGGGTGAGTGCATTAGTCAAGGAATTGTTGGGTGAGTGCATTAGTGCAGGAATAGTTTACTCAGTCTGTGATGGGGTAGTTGAAGTCACCACGGATCAGGGTGTTAGGGGGTACCTTGATGGAGTCAATAGGTCCAGGTAGGAGGAGTGGGTGTTCTGAGTAATGGAGGGGGGTCTATAGCTGGCTATAACTTGTATGGGTGTCTTGCCAACTGTCAGTTGCACCTGGAGTAGTTTCAGTGTGTCATGCTGGCAAACCAGTCTGGAGATGTGCTTGTTCTTACTGAAGATAGAGACTCTACTACCCTTAGTCTTCCCGACCTCATTTTGGGGTCGGAATGTGTGGAATGAGGTATAGCCTGGTAAGGCAGGGGTGTGCTCTGCAGTTCTGAGCCAAGATTCCATGACTGCACAGACATTGGCATCTTCCAATGTGAGGAGAGCCTCCAGTGAGTGCATTTTTAGGTTAAGGCTCCTAGCATTAAGCTATGGGCTCAGTCAAATTAAATTCAGTATTTTGAGTTTTTAGTCATGTGAAGCAGACCCGTGTATGTGCGTATATATGTGTGTATATGTGTGTGTGTATATATATATATATATATATATGTATGTATATATATATATATATATATATATATATATGTATGTATATATATATATATATATATATATCTATATATATATATATATATATATATATATATATATATATATATATGTATGTATATATATATATCTATATATATATATATATATATGTATATATATATATATATATATATATATATATATATATATATATATATATATATATATATATATATATACACACACACACACACACACACTGTACATATATACACACATATGGGAGGCATCACCTAGTTTGACTATCTAAATAGTCATCAGCTGTTTTGTGGACACAATTCTGTTAGCAAAACAATTGATTGACAGTTAATTGGGATCTCTGTAATACCACTGTTGGTGATTATGCCCATTGTCTAGTATTGAACAATTTCTGTGCTGGAATCCACAAGCAGTGGAAGGGGACAGAGGGAAACTTGCACCCCTGCAAAAAAACATTGTATCCGATGTTGTCTTTTGTCTTTACAATCCATCCTGAAGTGATGGGTCTTCAGATACAAATGGATCAGCTATCAGATATCAGCCTCTTTTTGGATTCAAGGCTCCTGCTCCTCCCTTACCCATAACTCCTCTCAGTCTACTAAATTAACCCAGATCTCACTTGCAGCATGAATGCTGTAGATACGAATCTTCTGGCTCAGTGTTTTGGAAGGATTTCTTCTATTAGGTGGTAGATAAGTCAACTTATTTGCTAGCATTTCATCGTAGGCTGCTCTTCTTCTGTGTTTCTTTGACCTTTTTTGTCCTCCCCATTATTAAAAAAAAGTTTTAATCTAGTGTTCTTTCCTGCTCTTTCTTTCTCCAATTTGGGTTTTGAACTCCTTTTTTGGCTGTTGTGTATGCAGTGTGCTGTCAGGTGTTCATTTTTTTCAAGTTGGACTATTTGTGAATTTGGTGGTGCCTAGTGTCTGTCATCTTGTGGTAATGATATCGACAAGATGTCCGACTTTAAGAGATGCATCTCCCGTTGGCATAAGAACTCTTCCCAAGATGCACACACTAAATGTGTGTATTGCCTAGGAGCTGCACACCTTGCAGAGGATTGCTCAGCCTACTCTTCTTTTGGGACTAGAGCATTATCTGACAGGTGATCCAAACTTGCCCTGAAGGGAATTCTCCCTCCCTCATTGGCGAAGGTAATCTCTCTCAGTCTTCATCATCTTTCCCATTCACAAAGAAAGTTTAAGAAAGAGGCAAAGAGGAGAAGACTAAAGAGAAAGAAAATTACAAGAAACGTGAAAAAGATAAGCCTAGGGGAAAAGAGGCCAGGAAGCTCTCTTCTGATGTAGTTTGGTCAAGCTCTGAAAGTGCCCAATTCATTGGATCCATCCTTAGTGTCCAAGTCCATTAGAATTAGGTCTCCAACTCCTTTTCCCAATCCCATTTTCTGTCTGGAGCCTATAAGTCCCAAGCTACAATCTCAGATTTACAGGAGCAATTCTTCCAAAAGGGTTCAAAGCCTCCTACAGCCTGTTCTTTGAGATCAGTGCAGTTGCCCATCAGCCTGTCTGAAGCATATGTGGACAGAGTGATAAGGAAGTTTCTTGGGACCCAGATGCAGTTTGTTGTCTTGACTGCTGTGGGAGGTTTGGGAGCTGTCCTTCCATCTCCAGTGATTGTGACTCCTCTGATCCAGTCTTTGGATTTGATAACCTTTGATACAAGTAGTCATGGAGGACTGCCTGTGTTGGATTTGGAAGACTGGGTTTCTTTGAATCTAGTTGCCTTGGATCTTGACAGGTCCCTGATCCAAGGGATCAGTGCCGGAGAGTCGTGGTCAACTCCAAAGCTTTCGGAACCATCTCTCCCCCTCAGTGCTTCAGCCCTTGACAGCATGGTATCAGCTTTGGATCTGAGCCAAATGGGTTCTCTGAGATTGTCCTTGGGTTCTTCAGAACCTGCAGGAGTTGCTTTGGGACCTTGTTTGGAATCCACATGTGAGATCTTCAAGAGAGTTCCTTCTCAATCTAGAAATCAGGCATCTCCCTAACTCAGAGCTGCTCCTGTCCCCACTGTTTGCTTATGGTCCTCTGCACTATCATGTCAGAACAGCTATTCCTGTCATGTCGGAACAGCTAAGTCTTGAGGCAGTCCAAGTACTTGGACTGCTCATGTGCCTCAGAGTCCTCCCCAGAGCATCCCACTGTGGAAATCCACCATAAACATGAGTGCAGAAGGAGTCATGTGGACTCCCCCAAGGAGTTCCTTTCTGAAGATACTGATTTCAGAGAGGAGGTAGGAGTAGTGTCCCCCAGATCCACCCTTAAGATGTCTCCTTTGGTGAGATACAAAAATTAAGACAAAGGGGGGGATCAACTGATGCTCCCTTCCAGGAGGAATCTGTATTTATTGAGGCTTTTGGGGATGGCCTATCTACTTCTTCTGTGGTAACTCTTGCAGACAAACTGCTAGACCTGGTTTGCAGACATGCTTGGGAGGAATCAGACATGCTTGAACAAAACACCTGTAAGACAGATAAAATACTAATTTCTCCAAACAATGAGCACTTCAAGAACAATGAATTCATGGTGGTAGCAGTGGCTACTAAGAAAGAGCCTGCTGAAGAGAACTCTACTGGCCATTCCCGTAACAGGAAGTCCCAGGGTATTGGACAGATATGGAAGGCAGGTGTACATTTCAGCTACCATTGCACCACAGAGACAGAGGGGAAGTAATCATAATGGATGATGCCCCAGTGGCAAAGTTGGACTGGAAAATCAAGGGTTTCAGGGCTTCTGAAGGGATGCCCAACTGCTGCACTCTGGAGGCAGTCAGGGTGGTGCTTGTGTCTGCACCTCATATTCTTGGACAGCCATTGCCGTGTGCTGAGAATCGTAACTAAAGGCTACACAGTCCCATTTCTCAGCATTCCATCCCTGCAATGGAAGGATGCAGCACAAGAAATAAAAATGTTGCTAGAAAAAAAAAGAAAATGGCAGCATCATGTGTGGCTGCGGCTGTGCCAGCTCATGCAGGAGATACGCATATTTTGTCTTCTTTTGCACATAAAATCTTGGAAAAAGTCAGTTTTTGCACTTCCAGTTGAAGGTACAATATCTTATAGTAGACAGAAGTTACTAGAAGTTAAACAGTCAACATCTACATGTTGCTGGCTGGATGTCTTGAAGTCTGCAGAGTATCTAGAGCCAACTATTTGCACAGAGCTACAACAGCTGGGTATTTTAACTCTTAGGTTCATAGGTGTGTACTAGGCTAATGACCCTGGGTTCTTTACAAGCTTAGCCATAGGATTACCCTGGCATCATGACACCTGACCTTAGTTCCCAGTACCTCTGTCGAGAAGAGCCAATGGACTTATCCCCAGAGTGAATTTTCTATTTCCCATCCACTCATCAAGATTTTCCTGAAGAGGGTCAGCGAGGTGCTCTGCTTGACATGTATGGGAAGTCTATTTCAAAGCATGGGCAGTCTCTGGGTTATGAACCTGTCCCTCCAGTACGTTCTGTTGATTGTGGTAATGAGGTTGAGGTCTCCGGAGCGTGTGGTGCGGAGGGACTGGGATTTCTTTAGATGTAGAATTTCTAACAGAGCTGGGTCAGACATGGCTTTGCAAGTCAAGCAGAGATTTCCTCTAAGTAGGCGATATGAGACAGAATAGTTGGGAGTTTTTCGAGTCTCTCCATATAGGACAAGTGTTTAAGGCCTAGGATCCTCTTTGTAAGGTACTTTGGCGGTCTCTCCAGTTGTTGCAGGTGTCTAGTGAGGTGCATGCCAAATGGGGCATGGTACTCAATGATTGGCCTCATGGGGGAAGTGTAGAGGGAGACAGTGACTTCTTTCTTCCTGGATGCAAAACCCTTAGTAATGAGATGTGCCACATAGAAGGACTTTCTGACCACAGTGGCAATGTGGTGATCAAAAGAGAGGTTGCTGTCAACTTGTGTTCCCAGATCTGTTATAATGCTTTCTGCGTTCAGTGGACTACCATCAGTAATTCATGGGAACCAGGTTTTTCCCAAAGGGGATAACGACACAGTTTTTGCCATTGAGCTTAAGGCCATGGTTCTGACACCAGTTGTTGGTCTCAGTGAGGCCATTCTATAGGATGTCAACATCACTTGGGGAGTTAATAATAGCTCCCAACTTGCAATCATCTGTGAACTTTGTCTGCCAGAGTCCCTTCGTGTTGGCCTGGACTTCAGAGACGTAGATACCAAACAGGAGAGGACCCAGGACCGAACCCTGTGGGACTCAACTCATGACTAGTCAGCAGTCTGACTTGGAGTCAGCTACTTCCACACTGTGGGTTTTATCTGTGAGCCAGTTTGCAACCCACCCAGTGATATAGGGGTTGATGCCTAGCTTAGTGAGTTTTTCAATGATTCCTGAGTGGGGAATGGTGTCAAAGACTTTGGCCAGATCAAGGTAGGCTGTATGAACCACCTTGCCTTCATCCACAGAGCGACTGACTGACTCAAAGAAGTTGACCAAGTTGAGCAGGCATGATCTACCCTTCACAAAACCAAACTGTGTGGGATCCAGAGTTTGGAGATTCCCTATATCCTTGTTTATTAGGTCCTTGATGATGCGTTCCATAGCTTTGCATATCAGACTCGTCAGGCTAATGGGGCGATAGTTCCCAGGGTCTGTAGTCACTCCTCCTTTGTAGAAAGGGATGACTGTAGCAGTGCACCATTCATTAGGGACAAAGCCTGAGGGTGAGGCTGTGAATGAACAGGGCACACAGGTGAGGTGCCAGTTCATTCTGTAGTTCATGTAGAACACAGCCAGGGATATTGTCAGGTCCCATAGAAGCTGTATTCTTGGTCTTCGACAGTGCAGTTTTAACCTTTGCAGCAGTAATACTGGGTGCCTGGCAATCTACTTGTATTGTGATTGTTCCTTTGTGGGGAGAGGGGAAAAGATGCCACTGAATCTGTCGACCAGTATATTGGCAATATCTGTTGGCTTGGTATAGGAGGTACCATTGTGCAGTATCTCAGAGCAAATCTGGGTATTGCCATGTAGATTCTTTACATAATTATAGAAGGCCTTGTGGTTGTCTTTACTGTCTGCTGCAATTCTGTTTTCATAGCTAGCTTTAGAGGATTTGATGGGGGATCTCAACTTTCTGTTGAGGCAGATAAGGGATTTTTTCCAGTCTTGGGACTTCACCTTATTCCACATCAGTTTCCTCCTTCTGTTGTAGAGTTTGTTTATGGCAGGGGACCAGCAGATTGGCTTCCTTTTTTTGGAGGAGAGTGTCTTGGTTCTGTTGGGTATGGTGAGATCCATGCATTTGTGTATGTGTTCATACAGTGCATTGGTGTATGATTTGGCAGTCATGCAACTATTCTCCATTTGCATGGGTGCCGTGAAGTTAGCCACCTCTGTTTTTAGGAGCCCAAAGTTAGCTTTGGAGAAGTTTTTCATGGTGGTTACCTGGGGGGGGGGGTTACGATGTGGATTTCCAAGGTGATTAGTTTGTGGTCAGATCTAACCAGGGAGGAGCTCACTATTGGTGTAGAGCAACAGTCGCCCATGTTAGTAATGACCAGGTCAAGGATGTTGCTACCTCTAGTGGGAGTAAGAACGAGCTGGTCCAGAGCATTGGAATTAGTGAACTCCAGGAAACATTGGGCAAGTGAATTGGTACATGAGTAGTTTTCTCAGTTAATGGAGGGGTAGTTGAAGTAGCCTAGTATGAGAGTGTTAGATTGGACCCTAATATTTTCCAAGGTGCATAGGAATGTGGATTGTGAGTCTTAGGACATGGTTCACGACCTATATCAGGCTATGACCTAAATCACTGTCTTACCCAGTGTTCGCTGCACCTGAAGTATCTCTAATGCTTTATGTTGGGTTACCAGTCTGGAGGTGTGCGCCTCCTTTATGAATATGGGAACACCACCGCCTTTGGAGCTTCGGTCCAAGTTCTGGGGCCGAAAAGTGTGGAAAGACATATAGCCTGATAGTGTAGGGGTGCTTTCTGCTGCCTTGAATCAGGTCTCTGTTACAGCACAAATGTCGATGTTGTCCATTTTAAGGAGTGCTTCGAGTGAGTGCATTTTGAGATTTAGACTTCTAGCATTGAGCAGCATGACCCTTAGATTGCATTTGTTTGTAGCTGTTACAGTGGTAATTTGGTCTTTGGAACACCGACTAAAAAGGCACTATAGTGGTGGCAAGAGCTTTGGCCAGTATCTGTAAGCCCAGGGGTGACAGATGCAGGCCATCTCTGGCAAAGCATCGAGGTCTGTCAATCATGTCATCCCAGGCAGACAGATACCGGATCCCCTTAGAGTGACAGCAGAAATTTAGCCAATTGTTGAAATCAGGCATTTTCTGCTTGTACTGTAGTATCATTCTGGGTGATGGTAGAATGCTAATCAGGGATAGGGTCATATCTGAGAGCTCCTCCATGTCTCTTTTCATGTAGTCCAGGGAGGTACGTCTCAAGTCATTCACACCCACATGTACAATGACTGAGTCATATTTGTACCTGTTGTTGAGGGACCTGAGTGCTTGTGTTATGTGGCGGATCCTGGCACCTGACAAGGCAGCTGACTGTTACTTTCTCCTTATTCAACCTAGTGAGTGGGACATCAGTGTGCCTCACTATCGAGTCACCTATAACTAGTGTGTTGGCCATGCTGTTTTGCCTTAGGGGCTTTGGTTGAGTGGCACACTGTTTAGGAGAGCACAGTAAAGTGCCTGAAACTGGTAGAACAGGTTTCTGGAATATGCTGGACAAGAAAAAAGAGAAAGAGATGTCAGAGAACAAGGAAAATAGGTTGCAGAGCAGGTATCAATGTCAAAGTTAAAAGCAACCCCCCATATGCCTGTACTACCAACTTATACTGCTAGCTAATGTGAGATCACTGGATAGCAAGATGCACTACTTGAGACTGGAACTCTCTAACAAGGACAAGATGAGAAATACTTATTTAATGTTGATTACTGAGATGTGGCTGCATGACAAGATAAATGATAGTGCAGTAAACTTAGGGAATTGTACTCTGTTTCATGCAGAAAGAAAACATACACTGTGTGGAAAGGTCAGAGGAGTTGGAGTCTGCATCTATGTTAACAAAAAATGGTGCAGCAACTGTGAAGTCATACTATCACACTGTTGTGAGAACGTAAGAGTTCCAGTCCATTAAATTTAAGTGAAAAAAACTCCACAGACCACCAGGCTAAAATGCAAAAGTCTTTTAATACAGAAAAGTTAGTGCTTTCAGGTAAAAACCCTTCTTCAGACAATACTGTAGTAAAACTGATGCAGTATTTAAAACAATCAAAAACAGTAGTCATTTCTGCTCAATTAAACAATTAAACAAAAGGTCTACACCTTAAAGGCAGCACTCCATTAAGACCTGGGCTTCTGTCACTTCCTAGATTTATTATCCATTGTGTTTCACAAAACTCAGTGTAGCTCACAAGCCCCCCCACCCCCCCGGGGTTGTTCTTAGTCAATTGTAGCAGCATAAAATTAAAATAATGTCTCTGACATTTATAAATATGTTGCTATAAAGTGCTGTGTACATTTTGTAGGTGTATTGCTAAAGATGTCTTAATATTCTATTCTTAAGTCTGCAGTTAGTCTTGCCTACATAAAATGAGGTACAACACATGCACCTGGCTAAGTGTATAACATTTTGAGAATTGCAAGTAGCAAAAAGCTTTGGTGCATAAACCCTAATAGTAGTAGGGTGGGTAAAATTATATATATGACAAATTTATTTACAAGCTTTACAGCACTGACACGGATAAGTACCTGCCTTCCTGAAATGATCCGTTTTATCTCTGCTCCTGTCACACAAGATCTGTTTCAAATTTCCTATTCTTTTTATATACAAAATTGGGGGCATCACCCACTATCCCCCTAAGGGCATCATCAGATTGCAAAATTCTCCAGTTGCCCCATATAATATCACAAATCTGCTTAATATCACTGCTGTATTTGATATGCATGTTGACCCCTCCCTTCTTCTTGTACTTGCCTTTATTTCTGTTAATACAAGATTATCTATTCTCCCTTCACCAGAGGACCAAAGTGCAACTGTGGTCTTTCTAGATCGCAGAGTGTTTTGAACCCCCTCATCAACCTTTTTAAAATTATACCCCCTAGAGAAAACCTCAAAGTACATTCACCCATCTCATCATGTAATACTTGGTTATCTGTACAAAGCCTGGACATCCTAAGTGCCTGTCCTTTAACAATATTTTTAAAAACAAATCCCGGATGCATGCTGCGTTTTTGCTAATAAGCCATTCTTCCAGCATGCTTTACAGAAAACTTTAGTATTAAAACAATTATTCAAATCACATTAAATATTAATATCTAAGAAATCAATACCAGTATGAGAATATTGTAAAGAAAATCTTAATAAGATGGTAGTAGATTCCAAGCAAGAGTCAAAATCTTTCAATGCTCCTACAGTACCCATCCACAATAAAAATATATCATCTACAAAATGTGAGTAGAAGATAAGAAATTGCTTCCATTCATGCTCAACCTTAAACAGTACATTTTCTTCCCACTGGGCAGCAACCAAGTTTGCGAAGGATTTGGCACCGGGGGTGCCCATGGCCACCCCCCATTTTTGCCAATAGTGTTTTTGTTCAAAGGAAAAAACATTATTTTCTAACACCGTCTCCAACAAACATAACATTTGTAGAGTAATTTTCTTATCAAAATAGTCACTATATCCTAGAAAATCTTTAACAGCTTGAAGGCCATACCTGTTTGGTATGACTGTAAATAGGTTCTTTACATCGTGTGACTAATAAAATACAACAATCAAAACTTCTGCCTGATACAAAATCATGCAACAAAGTTAAAAAATGTGCACTGTCTTTTAAGACCCTAGGAACAGTAGAAACAGTTAGTTTTAACTTGGA